>NC_064849.1:29803847-30079806 GCF_024139225.1 Suncus etruscus
TTTTTGCCTGTGAAGTGGTTATGTAAGTGATTAGTGATTAATAAATGTCAACCGAGAAAAAAGAATTCCGCAATATACCTGGATGCATTCTATTTTCTGAACCATCATGGATGATAATTTCTTATGGATTAACTATAAATGCTAGTATTTTTCTAACAGCTTTCATGGTTTTAATAAACTAAATACAAAATTAAATATATGGTGGTTTTGAAACAAAACCAATTTAACTGTCAGTCATAATTTTTTTATATTCTTATGACATACTACCTGACTTAATTGATCTAGGCACATTATGCAATCAATTTTACGTTTTTTCAACGTTCTTTTTAATTCATATTGATATCTTAGTCAAAATAAATAGGTTTAATTAATTCAAAGCAATGCAGTTCCAACATTAATCTTCAGACTTCTTATTGTCCTATGGCGACTTTCCATTAGGTAAAGTTGACTTTCAAGTCTACAGTCTTTTTCAATTGCCACCCACAGCATTGAAAACATGGAACAATAGTAACATGTTCTTAATAGCCAAGTTGGGGTGGAGACTCTTTCCTGTAAATGTCTACTGACTCAAGTCATATTTGTCCTAATCTAGAGGTAAAGAGGTAGTCTGATTTTTTTTGAATATTTATGTTTCTTTCTCATGCACTAACAATACAAAACCATTTTAAATAAATGGTCCTGAAGCAAAATTGTCAATTCAGTTAAGTACCAACACTATTAGTCATACAGAAGATCTTGCAAACTTTCTTATCACTCTTATAAAATTCTGGGTACAATTGGTACTGATACTTTTAAGTAACTAGCCTTTTTGCAGTGTTAGTGACCATGCTAAGTGCAATGTTCCTATCACACTCCTGTGCATGAGGACACTCTCTGGATAGTCACAAACAACAAGTGGTCTTGCCAGAAGTTATTCAATTTTTTTTGGGGGGGGGATATTTTCTGGTATTATTTGATATTGTATCATTTAATGCTAACATTTTCCAGGGCTGCTAAAACATTCAAGTTGTCACAAATAGGGAAAAACATCCGACCATGTTTCAAATGCATATGAGGGGTCAGAGACTTTAGAGTACAGACAAAAAACAGATGGCCTTGGCCAGGTACTGACTAAACCATGTGGCGGAGCCAGTCTTGTTCTCACTTGTCTCTCATCATCTGCGTCAGCAAACAGTTATTTCCACAATACAAACATGGCATGCTTCTGAATACAGCACACAATAAAATCTTCATCTGAGGTTTGGGGGAATGACAGCAATGTGATTTACAGAGGGAAATGACAAAGCCTTTTCCTTTTATGAATCTTGAAGCTCGATTCAAGGACCCTTAGAAAAGAAGCCAACATTCTCTTGTTATAATACAGTTCTTCCATAATATGATTCTTGAACGTTCTTCTTAAAGTTAAGTACTCTAGATGAATATAGCCAAAGAAAATAGCAACAAAATAGATGGTTGAGTAGCCAGTCAGAGAACTCGTAGGAGTAAATTATTTTTGGTATAGAGGCAGATTAGACTGAAACAAAATCAAATAAAATTTTAATGGACATATTTATAAGAAAATTTACAAGTTATTAACTATTTTCTTTTTCTATTCTTTCCTGTATCCTTCTCCTTTTTGGGGAAAAGTGTTAACATTTTCATTTTCTTTCATATCTGTAAGTGTGACTTATGCCGGATGTTTACCAGATATTAGGATTTATTAAATTTCAGTAGGTGACAATTTCAGAGGACACTATTCCTATAAAGGTATTTTTGAAAGTGTATAAAAAATTACCTTGTACATAGAACTTTTACATGTCAGCAGAATGGTGATAATTATGAATCAAAATCAACATAAATATAGTTTGTGTATTTTTAATTTAAGTCTTATTTCCTAATTCATTATTTTAAAGTCATTTACATTTTTACTGAAAATGCTAAGAATGTTCTGCAGAGGATAAATTCTAGAGCCTAACCCTAATGTTGGCTAGGATATAGAGAGAGGCCCAAAATTTCTATAACCTGTAAGCAAGCTTTGGGTTTTTCCATGAATAAAATGAACCCAAGTTGCACTCTCAGGTGCCAGATTAAAAAAAGCAGTTTGTTCCTCATGTTGACTTGTTAATTCCGGATTATCTAAGAAATAGGGAAGGGGATGCTTGCTGAGATTCTTTCTCCTTGGTAAATGCTTTAAAACTTATTATCTATTGTTCCTTACTTCCTTAAATTCCAACAGCATTGTAATTAGGGCCAAATTTAGCTGATCTTTATAGTAGCTGAACAAAGAAGCTTTAAAAACAGCAATATAAAATTGTTAATAGAACAGTCAAATAGAATACTTTCAGCATCAACAAACTTGTCTTGGAAAGCTAAATGTAATAGAATATTACATTACTATATAAGAGATATGTAATGTATATAGCAAAATAAAGCCTTTCAGTCTATGGTTTGGCAAACTATGGCCTATGAGATAAAATTGATTTGCAGCCTTTTTTGTAAATAGTTTTATTAGATATAAATATATATATATATATATTCCCATTTGTTTATGAATACCTATGGCCACTCTTTTACTATCAACTCCTGTCTTAAATATGATTACATTTAAAAATTGTTATTCTCATTCTCCTGGTACATAAAAATAGAAAAAATATTGAGAAACTGACTGATGCTGTACCTTCTCTGTCTCTCTTTCTCTTCCATCTCACTTTTTGTCTTTGAATACTGGCATGTTCCAGAGAAAATGCTAAAACTTACTATTTGCTATTCATTTACCTGTATTGTTCCTTCTGTGAAGCAGATATTGTTATTTTCCTATATAAAAAAGGAATCTGAATTTTGAGAACCCAGATAATTAATGTAAATTACTTAGCAAATAATTAAGCAGGGACCCTCTGACATTAATGCCACAAAACTCAGTTTTGGAGTTTAAAGTTTATCTGTGTGTGTGTGTGTGTGTGTGTGTGTGTGTATTATGTTTCACAGAGTTAATGCAGTGATAGAATAGCACAATGCATAAAAAACATGCAAAATTGCCAAGTGTAATAGATGCTCAGTAAATTAATCATACTGACAAACACATGAAAACAGCTAATGTGAAAATTAAGCTGCAGTGAAATATCATCATACACTGCTTAGAAAGGTTATTATCAAAAAGACCCAAAATGGCAAGTATTGGTGAGGATGAGGAGAAAAAAATCTTGTGTACTGCTCATGGAAATAAAAATTGTCGTAGTCTCTATGGGGGGAGGGTCACGTGACAATTTCTCAAAAAAAGTGAAATAGATGGCCCAGAGCAGTGGCACAAGCATTAAGGTGTCTGTCTGCCTTGCTTGCACTAGCCTAGGATAGACCGCAGTTTGACTCCCAGACATTGACCACTAGAGTCCCCCAAGCCAGGAGCGATTTCTGAGTGCATAGCCAGGAGTAACCCCTGAGCATCACCGGGTGTGGCCAAAAAAATAAATAAATAAATAAAAGTGAAATAGATCTAAACTCAGATTCAATGATTTTACTTCTGGTTTTCTTTTTTTTTTTTTTTTTGGTTTTTGGGCCACACCCGTGACGCTCAGGGGTTACTCCTGGCTATGCACTCAGAAGTCGCTCCCGGCTTGGGGGACCATATGGGACACCGGGGGATCGAACCGCGGTCCATCCAAGGCTAGCGCAGGTACGGCAGGCACCTTACCTCTAGCGCCACCGCCCGGCCCTTACTTCTGGTTTTCATTCAAAGAAGACAAAAATACTAACTCCAAATCAAAAATATATATGAGTTGATAAAGAAAGAATAACACACCATATATACAATAAAATATCAAGCAGTTGTTAGGAATAATGAAGTTGAGAAATGTTCTTATACATTGATAGAAATGGAGATGTCATGCTGAGTGAAATATCTCAGAGGGAGATGGACAGACGTAGAATGATTGTTCCCATGTTTGGGGTATTTAATAAAACAGTGTATAAGAATATATCTAAAAACAATAAAAATGAGGGGGGAGTGCATTTAGAACAAAAAAGGGACCACTATAACAATAATAGTTGGAAATGATCACTCTGGATAAGAACTGGGTGCTGAAAGTAAGCAAAGTCATATGCATGATACCTTTTTAGTAATAGTATTACAAACCACAATCCTAAAAGGAATATAGGGAAAAGAAAGAGAGACAGACAGAAGACAACTGTTTATGTGAGAGACAACTAGGAGGAATGGGACAATGAAGAACAATTGGGGAAAGTGGTGGCTGAACATGAACACTAGTGAAGGGATGGGTGTTAAAACATTGATGATTGAAACTCAAGCATTACAACTTTTTTTTTGGGGGGGTCACACATGGCGGCACTCAGGTGTTATTCCGGTCTCTATGCTTAGAAATCGCTCCTGACAGCCTCGGGGGGATGCCAGGATTCGAACCACCATCCTTCCGCATGCAAGGCATGCAAACGCCCTATTGAAGCAGTACTGTTTCC
Organism: Suncus etruscus; assembly: GCF_024139225.1. Lineage (NCBI taxonomy): Eukaryota > Metazoa > Chordata > Mammalia > Eulipotyphla > Soricidae > Suncus > Suncus etruscus. The sequence goes on from NC_064849.1 coordinate 29,808,297, forward strand.
ATTGCCTTTCCATTTAAAATAAATTATTAAATATTCATTAATGTCCATTGGGACAAAATAGCCAGTAATGTACATATATTTAAATCTACACATATCTAACTAATTGTGTACAGTACACAGTCCATCCAGAAAAAGAAAAAAATCCAGTAGCAACAACATAGATTTTAGGTGTTACATTAAATAAGATAAGAAAGAAAAAGACAATTACTATGGCATCTCACTAATTTTTAGCATATAAAATAAATAGAGATTATAGATAAATAGAACAGAATGATAGTTACCAGATGCATTGATGGTAAGATTTAAAACTGGCAAGTGGTTGAGATTACAAATTCTCCATTAAGTGTAACTCAATTACAGATTATAATATACACCCTAAATACCATAATTAATACTCTAATATTTTATTGTATATTTGAAGGTTGCTAAGAAAGTAAATCATAAATGTATGTCCTTATTACAAGAAAAATACAAGGTACTGCAATGTCTATTCAGATGAGATTTTTGTTCATATCTCAATATAGACAATACATTATTATGCTTTATAACTAAAACTAATATAATAATTTTGTCAACTATATTTAAATATAATTTCCAAAACCAGGAATAAAAGAAGAAACATCACATTAAAACCTTATTTCTTAGTCTTCTAACATTTGGATTTTATCATTTTAATTGATTTAAAGTGAAGTAGATTTTTAAAAAGTAATATATATTTGGCATTGGAATACTATTACTAATTGGACTACAAGTAAAATCATCAGGATTTCTTTATAGGAATAATTCTAACAGTTTTTTCTATGTTGCTTTTGTTACTCTATAGTCAGAAAATAGGTGAATTGCTATCATTGTTGTTTGGGGGCATGCCTAGCTATACTTAGGGTTTATTCCTGGTTCTATGCTGAGATATTATGGCTGGTATTGCTCAGCAAACCATATGTGGCACTTTGGATGGAACCCAGATTGCTGCATACAAAGTAAAGATTTACCCATTGTATTATTGTTGTAGCAGCAGAGACATCTTCATGTTCCTATCCTTTCACAGCTAGAGGTAAGAATAGATCTAGGGGCCAGAGCCAGAGCACAGCAGGTAGGACATTTGCCTTTAATGTGCCTGACCTGGATTGATCCCTCACATCTTCTATGACCCTTCAAGCCTGCCAGAAGTAATTTCTGAGTGAAAAGACGAGTAATCTTGAGCACTACAGGATGTGGCCCTCAAACAAACAAAAAAGAATAGATCTTTGTGGCGTAGATGGCTATAATTAATGTCCAAGAAATGCCTATGGAAACGATAGTTTATTCCTTATATCATGATCACTGATTCATGAATAACCATTTTTTTCATCATACCATTGAGAACAGGGAACTTTTACTGGTCCTATAGTCTTTAACTAGTCCTATAATCTTATGAGGAATAATAAACACAAGCTCAAAAGTTCTAGTCTAGAAGGATAGTTACCTACATTCATGAATTTTTAAGTTAACACTCGTATTTAGATGATTATTATCTTGTTATTGGATTTCTTAAAGCATTTTTGTAGTAAATTATGTTTATTATTTTCATTACTAATGTTCCATTAGATTTAGGAATGGGCTAAAATAGAATAACAGAAATTAAATTGCATACAACATTTATACACTATACACATCCATTTTTATTTCTGTGTAATGCTGAATATATTATAATTCAAGAAAATGAGGGGTACTGGCCTTTTAACTGCAGCCCCGGGCACAGAAATGGTTGGTCTTTCATCAAAATTTTTACTTATCTCATGTTCTGCAATAGTCATAATAACAGTGAACTTTATTCTAAACCACTGATCCATGAATCTGATATATCCATACTTTAACATCTTAACTTATGCCTATTCTATATGTGCTAGTAAACACAATCTTAAATCTGTAGCTACTTGGTATTTAAAGACTGGGGAAAAGTTAATAATAAAAGATTTCTTACCTCAAAATATACAATTTAAGGTGATCAAAAAAGAATAGGGTCAATTGGTCTTCTAATATTCTGTTCTTGAGTTGTATTTTAGTAGCATACTACCAGTTTATACAAAGTCATCCAAAAACACCTATTGAGTTCAATGTGTTCATTGTGTTATGGGTGTTCTTGACTCTCTGCCAGTCTTTTGTCTTTATGACTTGAGTATAAAATTCATGACCAATCTTCTTTTGAAAAGTATGTGAGGGTCACCTATTTTTTTTTAACCTAGGGGCACTGAATTGAATAGTTAAACTTTTCTTTTTCACCTTGCCTGGTCAGTTTTTATCTGAGACACACTTTAAGCCATGCTTAATTTTATTGTCTCAATTTCACGTTCTTTTGTAATATGTAACTGTCCCCTCTTAAGACACATTTTCAAGTGTGTACCTACAATATGAAGGACCTTGAGAAAGGCTGACAAAACTTAATTTTGAATAGATTGGCTACACATACACAAGTTAAGTGATGTGATTTCCAGTTTAGTGTCATTGATTCTTGGCAGGCATTCATATCAATCTTTTCCACAAAACCTGGAGATCCCTTCAGTTTCTTCTCTATTCATGTTTTGTATAGTTACTCATACAATTGACACTCACTATTAAACTTATTTGATGCCTCATACATGGAGCATTTTTCCATGCACTCTGTTTATGTACTGTCTCTTCTGTATAAAACTTCAGTCATCTTACTTTCTGACTTTTTTAATTGAAATGCAACCTTTACAGTTATTAAAAATAGTAAAACAAAATTGTATTCCATTGATGGTAATACTTACATTTGAAAAGAGTTTAAAGGGATAATAGCCCTTCAGATTATATTTCTTTTCAGGCAGAAAAAGTTTGTTTCTATTTGACCTCTAAATGACTGATGTTTAAGAAGTACACTAGTAGGTTCCTATTTTTACTCTGAACCACTCTCAATCTTGAAGACATTATAAAAACCTTTCCTTAGGTGTGACTTATCTCAGCCATATTATGTGTAAAGAAAATGATTTCCATATGCCTCTACTTCTTCATAGCCCAAACATTTCTAGAAAGGTAGGATGAATACAACTTTTTGGTTGTATTCTGTGGATTTCCGTCATGAATAGAAAGGATCTTGTTTTCAGAAAAAAATTGGCTATATAGTTATATAGTTAAAATATTAATAAGCACATACACACAAATTCACAAGCATGCTCATACTTGTGTACGCTGTTTTGCAGTAGTATAAATTTGGTGTTATACTCATTATAAATAAATGTAAGTTAATGTTATAACATTGATAACATAATGTAAAGCATCCAAGGATAGGTGGTTATGTAAAGTATTTGGGGGATATGCCTTAGAAAAATCTCAGTGGTCCAAATATACTACTTCACCTTCCTGTACTTCTAACTCTCTAGAGTAATGGCCCATTCCAAAGCCAAGCAATTTTGAAAATTAAAAACATATTTTATTAATAGTGCAGATACAGGAAGAACACAATGGCCCTTCCTGGTGATGTAATTGAACCTGATGATTTGAATTAAGAATATACTAACATCTGGTAGAACCCCCAGTATGGCCTATAAAAAATGGGATAAGCTAATTTCTGAAGAAATACTCATATTTTCTGTATATATTTTAAGAATAGTCTAGTTACCCCAATAAACATTTATGTCATTAAAATTCTTGGAGAATGTTTGATGGTGTTCCAGCTGACAGAAAAGGCAACTTGGCCAAAGAGACATCTAAGAAGTCCCTACAGTCAAATAAGAGATAAAAACAGACTCTTCTCTAATGTTATATCAAGCATGTTCCCTTTGGATAAGAATGAAGACAACGTGTGTTTTTCAGCCTGATGGAATTTGGGATAAAGTACACAGATAAGTATTTGTATATAAAGTTAAATTGAGGTAAAACCTGAAACAGGTCCTTTAATGATGTATTCTTATTAAGACATTGTCAGGACTTGAAAGAGATTAAATTATATTGTGGTAATTTCAAATGTTTATCTTCACAAGCACACACCAAAATAAAAGGAAAAAGAAAAGAAAAACAATATACAAAATTTCTTTCATTTCAATTTTCAAGGAAGAGCTCGGCAGGGGTTTTCATATGATAAATGCAAAAAGACATCCTAATAACAGCTTGCTTTGTTCTAAAATTAGGAAAGGAAAAAAAAGGTGGAAGTTAAAAGGAGCCTGTCGCAAAGTACTTAGAAAAAGGACAGTTTGTTTTCAGGACAGAAAATTACAGACAACTTTTTGTCTGGAGCTGGAAAATTACTAGAAAGCTTATAAAAGTCGCTCTTAAGATGTCTTCTTGCACATTATGCTAAGGTATGATGGTTGTCTTGATTTGTTTTGTTCTTTCTGTTCTTCACCCTAGCAAGTGCTCTTAAAGAGAAGGCTTGCTATAGTGAATTCCTCAAGGATAAACATACCTGGATATTTTTCTTCCCAGAGAAGGTGCCTGGAGTTTTTTTTTTGTTTTTTTTTTTTTTTTTCTTTTGCATTATGGAGCTTGCCAGGTCTGCCTAGAACACAAAGCAGAGACATTGTTTTTCATTACATCTCTAGCTGAGAGATTGCTTCTCAGTTGTGAAATAATAAAATAGATGAGCATCCAGCTATACAGCAGTTTATTTTAAATAGTGTAAACTTTTCAAGAAAGCAAAGAAAAAGTCAACAAAAAACTCATATATTTTTAATTTATATTTTTCTAACTGGTTATATTTTTCTATAATATAATATTTCTGCTTTGCTTTTCTATGATGTTTCTATTTCTCTTTCCTCTCTCCACAACAAACACACATGAATAAGTTGGAGGTATCACACTCCATTTTTAAATCAGAAATTTTTTTCCATTTTACATAATTATGACTGTTTCTCCAAAATCATCTTAGTTCCAATACCTTTAATAAAATTACTGATGTATTCAAGTCTCGAATTTATCAAATTTAGTTTTAAAACAGTTCATCACATTATTGTATAGTAAACTCTCACTGTGTATAGTTTACTTTGATTTGCACATTTTTAAAGGTAGGATCTATATGAAGCTGAATATAAAAATCAGCAAGCAATAATAATGAGCCTGACACTTAAATGCATCTTCCATCAGTATTCCTACCTATGGTAAAGGACTTTTCCATCATCACAATGTTCCTTGCCAGTCAAAACAAACTTCAAAGCACATTAATCCAAAGTAAAACAAAGCAGTAAAAGAATGAAGGCAAAATTAAAATTCAGTAAAATAAGTCCAGAGAAATAGTACAACAGATAAAGCACTTGCCTTATAAACTGAACTAGGTACAATCACTGGAACCTCTATGGTCTCCTGAGCCCCATTAATAGTGAGCTCAGAGAAGAATCAGGAGTAAGACCTGAAACCCACTGGGTGTAGTTTAATTCTCCCCAAAAAAGAGAAAGCAGACAAACAATAAAGAAAAATCAACAAATCAAGATACAGTTACTTGATCATTCAATAAAAACTAGGCACATTATTATTAGGAATAGAAGGGGCATGAATATAAATCTTGAGTGTTATAAAATTTAATTTGGCCATGTAAATTAAATAGGCATCCCCTGAGAGTCACATTTTAACAATACTGACATAATAAAAATTTAAATACCTCGTATTTGTTAAGAAAATATGATTCATGTTTTAAAATTTTCTCATAGATTTCTATGCTTAATGGTCCATTAAAAAGAAATTGCACTTTACATAGTTTTTAATTAGTTTAAAAATAGAAGAAAAATATCTTGTTGGACAGCAAAATTATATCCCAAGTTTAGATAAATCATTGGAATAAATGCAAATATGTTGCCTAATACTCTTAGAATATAAATTAGACCTAACTATATTATCAAAATTGACAGTAATAAAAAAGGACATTAATGCCAAGATTGAAACTTTGGCTTACTAGTGAAATATCAATTAAGATAATTTCCTTCTTCAATAGTAACAAAAATAGGCTGTCACCTCCATATTTCAAGCCTAGAACCCACAGTTATATAGATGCTGAAGCTCCTGTGTGCATGGGTGTTTATGAGGCTATATAACACTTCCAACTTCCATAATCCTGATGGTTTAGAGGGAGCACAGAAAAATATATGGGAAAGTATTGTATAAGCTAACTAAGGTCAATAAACGTGCAAATAAACAAACAGTAACACAGAAGGCTCATCTAGCAATAATCGGCTCAGTGAACAGACTTAAGTAAACCCACTGTGAGAGAGAAAATTTTTCACAAAATATTTTTGAACTATATTTTGATAGTGTCATTTTGTTGTAACAAAGAATAGAAAATAAATTATTTCATAAAATAAATTTAAATAATATACTGGAAGACTAGGGGGAAGAGGGTGGTATGGAACGCATTTTGGGAACATTGGTGAAGGAAGGTGATCACTGGTGGTTGGATTAGCCCTGATTCATTATATGTCTGAAACTCAACTATGAAAGACTGAAAATCACAATGGTTTCAATAAAATACAATTAAAAATAATTTAAAATAATAGAGTGTAACAAATAACAAAAATAAATTATTTGGGGCCGGAGAGATAGCATGGAGGCAAGGACATTTGCCTTGTGGGCTATGTCTGTATTCTGGTCATTTCTTCTGAGATGCAGAAGTTTCTTAGTTTAATGAAGTCCCATTTTTTTCTTTGTTTTTACTTCCTTGATAAGTTATGTGTTATCCTTAACTATATGTCTAATTTATTTGAATTTTTTTTCTTTATTTAAACACCATAATTACATACATGATTGTAGTTTGGATTTTAGTCATAAAAAGAACACCCCCCTTCACCAATTTAACCTTCCCACACCAGTGCCCTCCATCTCCTCCTTCCCCACCCTGCCAGTATTCGAGAGAGGCATTCTACTTCTTTTACTCATTAACAATGTCATGATAGTGTAGTCATCTCTCTAACTAAACTCACACTCTATGTGGTGAGTTTCACATCAAGAGCCAGTCCTTCTAGCCCTCATCTCTGTTGTCTCTGGGAATTATTTACTAAAGTCTTTTGTTTTTCTTAATCTCATAGGAGTAAAACTATTCTGTGTCTATCTCTCGCCCTTTGACTTATTTCACTCAGCATAATAGATTCCATGTATACCCATGTGTAGGAAATTTTGACTTCATCTTCTGACAGCTGCATATTTCATTGTGTATATGTACCAAAGTTTCTTTAGCCATTCATCTGTTGAAGGGTCTCTAGTTTTAATGTCATGGAGAGTTCTACTTATACTTTTCTCTATATAATTAATTAATTTAGGTTATATATCAAATCTTTATTTTTATTTGACTCTTTTACATGGCATTATAAAGATATCTGAGTTCATTTCTTTGTACATGTTCACCAGTTTTTCCAGCACCACTTGTTGAAAATACTTTTATTGCTTTCCTTCATTTTCTTTGTTCATATGTCAAAAACAATGTATATGTCTCTGTGTTTTCTATTCTGTTCCATTGCTCTAAGTTTCAGTCCTTATTTCAGTACCACACTGCTTTAATTACTACCACTAAATAATGCAGTTTGAAGTTGGAGAAAGTGATTCTTTCCATCTTCTTATCTCTAAGGATAGCTTTTGCTATATTGAGGGGTTCTTCTTCCATATAAAGTTAAGGAACATTTAATCTATTTGTTTGAAAAATGCCATGGGCACTCTTATAGAGAATGCAGTGAATCTATATAATGCTTTGGGGAATATTGCCATCTCGATGATGTCAAATATTCCCAGTTTATAAGAAGGGATGCATTTTTATTTCCTTGTAGCTTATTTTATTTCTTCAAGTATGGTTTTGAAGTTTTCTTTGTATAGGTTTTTTACCTTTTAGGCAGACCCATAATTTTTTTATTTTCTCAGGGCATAATGATGAGTGGGATTTTTTTATTCTCTCTTATTTAATTAGAAAATTATTGATTATTATAAATAATTATTATACTTAATTAATTAATAAAATACAAACATATGTAGGGTAATTCTATAGCCTTCCACTATATTATATAAACTTAATATTTCTAAGAGGTTTCTTTGGTAGAGTCTTTAGTTTTCTAGATATAGTATCATGTAAACTGCAAATAATGAAAGTTAAAATTTTTCCTTTATGCTAAGATGCCCTTAACATAGTTTATTCTTTGCCTATTTTCTATGTTAACTTGTTCCAATACTATATTAAATATAAAGAGTGAGAGTGGGCTACCTTGTCTTGAGCCCAAACTTAAGAAAAAAATATTTCTTATTTTACCAGGAGTCTTTCGATTCCCTCCTTTAGAAATGAATTGTTTAATTTACAGGTGTTAGTTATTTCTGTTTCTATATGCGGTTAATTTACATTTTCAGAGAATCACAGTCTGAGAAGTTAATTGATGCAATTTTTATCCTCTCAAGCTTGTGGTGGTATGTTTTGTAGCTCTGTATTGGTCTCTTTCTCTCTCCTCTCTCTCTACATATATATCACACTAAAACCCTTTATTCAGTATTTCTTGCTGAGCTTTAGTTTACTTGTCTAGTGAAGGTTAGAAAGCAGTGTAATTTTTCAACTATTGTATGTTGCAATCAATATACTTCTTCAAGTCTATTAGCAGTCATTTTACATTTTTGCTGGGCCCTAATTAAGTACATATATGCTTACAAAACTGAGTTCTTCCTGATGTACATATATCTTTATCATTGAGAATAACTCCTTCTGTCTCTAACAACTATTTATCTCTGAATTTGGTGTTGTTTCATACCAGTATTGACACTCTCTACTTTTTGTAGAAGTTATTTCTTGAAGTATTGAGTTCTCTTATTTTAAGTTTGCGCTTTCCTTTAGTGTTCAAATGCATTTCTTGTAAGGAGCAGAAGGTTAGATTTAATTTTCTAATTGACTCTATGACCCTGAATATCTTAATTTGTGTGTTAAGGTCACTAATATTGAATGAGGTCACTATGGAGTTTTGTCTGTGGAAATTTTGCATGTTTGTGAGGTTTGTTTTGTCTTAAAGTAGCTCCCTTAGTTCTTCTCACAGAGATAGTTTCAAATCCATGAAGTAACTGAGCTGTTATTTATCAGTATTGTTCTTTATACTTCTTCCAAATTTGAATGCTCTGGTGGGGTAAAATATGTTTGTTGAAGTATTTATTTCTTTGAATTTTAAGCTATATTCTACCATTGTCTTCAGGCTACAGGCTAAGAATCCTAGTAATGTTCCTTTGTATGTTATTTATTTCTTTTTATTACTTCATTTTGTATTATATCTCAACCTGTGGTTTGCATCATTCTGATTAGGATGTATAGTATAGTATTTTTATTTGGATCTCCTGTAGCTAGTACCTTACAGGCCTTTTACATCTGGGTGCATGTGTTCTACAGCCCTGGGAACTTTTCTGCATTGATGTCTTCAGCTGTTGCTTCTTTAGAAGAGTTTCCTTCCTGTCCTGCTTTTTTTGTTTTATTGCCTGTATTTTTATTTCATTGTTTCTTTGAGCTTCTTAAGCATCCTTAGCATTTCCTTTCTAAAGTCCTTATTTGAGAGTTCATAGTTCATATAACTGGTTATTACTGGTTGAGTCTTCAGGGCTACTAACTTTGTTCACTAAGCATGGTAGGGTTCTGCATTGTTTTTGTAGTGTTTTTTTTAATACCACAGATTTTTTTTTGTATTTTTTTTGTGGAATAGGTTATTAATGTTAGAATATTAGTATAACTTTTCTGTGAGAAACAAAAAATGAAGAAACATCAAGTCAATTACCTAACTTTGAGTTTACAGGACCAGGGGAAGAGCCTTTCCTGGCCTATTTAGGTTCAAGGACTTTAGGTGCCTAACTGGGCTGACTGCTGCACTTCAAGGGGACTGGCTTGTCCTAACCTGGGGGTGAAATGGTGAAGTTATAAGTACAGATTCCTAGCTTTGAGTTTGTGGTATATGGAACAGAATCTCTTAGCACCTAGCTAAGGTCTTTGGAGCCCTAGACAGTTGGCACACTGGTGGATGCTCTAACCTCACAGCAAAATGGTACAGTTTTGAGTGCAGTTTCTGAGCTTTGAGATCATGGAAATGGGTTTATTCCATCAGACTCACCTTCCTACACCACCACTCTTGAAACACATGACAGATCTATTGTAAATTTCACAGTGCTCAGTTATACTATCTGTTATTGGGTTGAGTTAGGCTGTTTAGGAAAAATAGCAACCCCCAACCTAATTCTGCATAGCTTTCAAGAAAAGTTACCTATAAAGACTAACTCACCACAAGGACACAGAAACACATAAAATTCAATTAGAGAAACAGTAACACAGAAGCCACAAAAAATACCAAGTAGCTCTGAAAACTTTGATACATCATAGTTAGAATGTACAATGAGCTCAAAGAAATGATGGCACAAGTAGTCAGCAAAGCCCCAGAAATTATGAGCTCTGAAATGAGAAAACCATAAACAGAAATAAAGAATATAGTAGTTGACATAAAAATCTCATTAAAAGCTCTGAGTTGAATTAAAGTAACTGCAGAAAAGATTGAGAAGTTCCAAAAGGAGATATAGAAATCTTCTAGAAAATAAAAAATGATAGAAAAACATCTAAAGTGAAATAGAGAAAAAGCACACCAGAGAACTAGGGGTAGACTTCAAGAGGAAATATATACAAATCATTGGAGTCCTTAAGAACTTGGAAGAACAATTTGTTAATACTGAGAGAAATTATAGTTAGAATTGGGCTGAAAAGATAGTACAGTCAACAGGGTGCTTGCCTTGCCTGTGGCTAACCATGTTTGTTTGTTTTTTGGCTTTTGGGCCACACCTGGCGTTGCTCAGGGGTTATTCCTGGCTGTCATCTCAGAAATAGCTCCTGGCAGGAATGGGGGACCATATGGGACACCAGGATTCGAACCAACCACCTTTGGTCCTGGATCGGCTGCTTGCAAGGCAAATGCCGCTGTGCTATCTCTCTGGGCCCTGTTTGTTTGTTGTTGTTGTTTGTTTTTTGTTGTTGTTGTTTGTTTTTTGTTGTTGTTGTTTGTTTGTTTTTTGGGTCACACTCAGTGACACTCAGGGGTTACTCCTGGCTATGCACTCAGAAATTGCTCCTGGCTCAGGGGACCATATGGGACACCGGGGGATCAAACTGCAGTTTGGCCAGAGTGGTGGTGCAAGTGATAGAGCATTTGCCTTGCACGCACTGGCCATGATTAAAATTTTAACATCCTAGTTAATTCCCTGAGCACTTCCAGGAGTGATCCCTGAGCACAAGGCCTAGAGCAATCCAAATATTTATGAGTATGGCCCCAAAACAACAACAACCCCCCAAGTAAACGAACAACAAAAAATCTTTCCCAGGATGTCTTGATTCTGGCAAGAGGTCCACAGATTCCCATCAAAAATAGTCTCAAAAAAAAAAAAAAAAGTCTCAACTCAGAAGTCTCCAAGATACATTGTTCTCAAAATGAAAAAAATAAATACATAAAAAGTACAGTGACAGAATATTGGAAGCAGCAAGATCAAAAGAGGAACTTGTTTACTGAAGACATTCTAGATGATTTACACTGCATTCATCAAATGAGATATTCCCAGAAGAAAATGAAATGGAGGATCTAGTACAAAACTCATCCGAGTAAAGATCACACCAAATACTCTATCAAATGAGATTAACATTTAGATTTTGAACAATAATAGCGAGACTTTTGGATAGGCAACAACTTACAAGTTTCAAAACCTTAAAACCAGTTTTGCAAGAAACTTTAAAAGAGCTTCTTTAAATAACAGTGCCAACTTCTCAGGATGAGGCACCGAATATACCTCTCACTCATGGTGCTTACTTAGGCTTGCCCTCCACTAGTTTAAAAAAGGTGTTTTTGGCCTTTGGGGACCAGAGCTGGAAATCTAATCCCGGTCCACCACATGCAATACAAAACACCTTATCCACTATTACCCTGGTCCCTGATTATGTTTTCTGTTCCAGGATTCCACCCAAGATTCCACATTATATTTACTTTTGGTGGGGAGTGGGTGGTGGGTTTTTGCTGTCACATATAGCTTGGGGTACTATTCCAGTGGTGCTTTGGGGACTATTTGTGATATTAGGACTTGAAATGAGAATGGCTGCATGAAAGGCAAGTGCCTTAAAATCTACTGTCTCTCCAGCTCCATGTCTTTTTGAGCCATACCCAAGGTTTGAGGAGGCTACTCCAAGCTATGCTTTAGAAAGCATGTGGTGCTGGAATAGAATCCAGTCCTCTCGTGATACAAAACTTGCATTCCCAGGAGCCTGGAAAGGTAGTACATTGAGTAGGGCAACTGCATTGTACACAGCTGATTTGGATTTGATCCCTGCACATGCCCCCCCAAACAAAACAAACAACAACAATAAGCCCTTGCATTCCAATTATGTCTCTTGCCTGATCTGATTTTTGTGTTTGTTTTGTTGTTGTTGTTGTTGTTGTTGTTGTTTTGGGCCACATTGGCGGCACTCAGGGATTACTCCTGGCTCTCTGCTCAGAAATCGCTCCTGGCAGCCACAGGGCACCATAAAGGATGCCAGGATTCGAACCTCTGTTGGTCCTGGGTCGGCCGCTTGCTAAGCAAATGCCTTGCTATACCGCTGTGCTATCTCTCCGGCCCCGGAACTGATTTTTTTTGTTTGTTTGTTTGTTTTAATCTGTGTTTCATTTTATGTGCTACACTCAGTGTGCTCACAGGCTATCTCTGGCTTTATTCTCAGAATTCCTGGTGGAGCTCAGATTATTATGTAGTATCACTGATTTGAATCAGGGTGCATGCTTTGCAGGTGAGAGGTAAAGCCTATACCCTGAGCGATACCACAGCACAGGCCACAGATGTGGCCGCAAAACAGGAGCATCACATACATATACAAAAATATTAAGGGGCCAGAGTATTTAAGAATAAAAAAAAAGGGGGCCGGGTGGTGGCGCTAAAGGTAAGGTGCCTGCCTTACCTTCGCTAGCCTAGGACGGACCGCGGTTCGATCCCCCAGCATCCCATATGGTCCCCCAAGCCAGGAGCGACTTCTGAGCGCATAGCCAGGAGTAACTCCTGAGCGTCACCGGGTGTGGCCCAAAAACCAAAAAAAAAAAAAAAAAAAAAAAAAGAATAAAAAAAAAAGATAATTTACTCTTAGCTTGCTACTGAATTTTATATAATTTCAATAATGTCTTATTTATATCAATTGTTCTATATTGAATAGTATTTTCACATCCATTGAGTTTTTTGTTTTTTCGTTTGTTTGTTTTTAAATCACACCTGAAAGTGCTCAGGGATTAACTCCTGAGTCTGCTGTCAGAAATCACCACAACAGGGATCTAGTTATGGTTGGCTATGTGCAAGGTAAATGAGCTGTTTGCTATCCGTAGGGCCCTCCATAGATTTTTAATTGAAGTGTTTTATTTATTAATGAAGACAATTAAGAAGTAATATATAATATTTTATAGTATAAGATAAATATTTTGTTTTTTAAAACAAAACACTGTAATTTTATAGGGCTATTTATATTTTCCTTTTAAATATTCTTAATTTTTCACACTTCATAAATTTTACATTTGTATGTTTAACCTATTTCATTTAATTTTTAAAATGCATAAATATATTATTTTAAAAAACTGTTACTAATATAGGGAATCACATTTAAGACAATATACTTTAAATTCCATAGTTTAAAACTACTTATTTAAGTTATGCGGTATTAAACAATTTTAATTTATTTATTTAAAGACGTTAAAGCTAGAGGGTAATCAATCATCACAAACTGACTTATTGATTTATTCTCTGATAATTTCTTTTGTTATTCCTTTAAGTTTTGTAAGATCAGACAATATAAAATACATTTATATATTTGCCAAGGGAATAAACTGTGAAGCTGGGAAAATTGATGGAGAGAAGATTATATTAATGATGGGATTGGTGTTGGAACAATGCATGCAGAAACAATTTTCCTTTGAATAACTCTCTAAATCACAATGTCTTAATAAGTATTTATATTTTTTTTACAAAAGAGAAAGCTTTTATTCTATAATTCTCAACTAACTTCTAGTGATAGAGATAAGAAGTGTTTGCTAAAAAAACTTAAAATTAACTAAGATGAGCTACCAGAAAACCTATCTATGGCATGTATATTTATTATGATTTGGACATAATAATGAATATAAAGTATATTCCAATACTAATATCAATATAGTATATAAATGCATGTTATCAATATCAATTTTACTTTTGAATTTTTGCTACATATTTTCACCATTACAATTAAATTTCTTCATATGTTTTAATGTGATAGGTAAAATTCCATAACCTTTAATAACCCAGGCACTTCTATAATTTCTTATTCTTTTTTTTTTTTTTTTTTTTGGTTTTTGGGCCACACCCGGTAACGCTCAGGGGTTACTCCTGGCTATGCGCTCAGAAGTTGCTCCTGGCTTGGGGGACCATATGGGACACCGGGGGATCAAACCGCGGTCCGTCCAAGGCTAGCGCAGGCAAGGCAGGCACCTTACCTCTAGCGCCACTGCCCGGCCCCATCTTATTCTTTTTTTTGGGGGTCACACCTGGCTACTGTGCTCAGGGGTTACTCCTGGCTCTACACTCAGAAATAGCTCCTGGCAGGCTTGGGGGACTATATGGGATGCCGGTATTTGAACCACTGACCTTCTGCATGCAAGGCAAATGCCCTACCTCCATGCTATTACTCCAGCCCCAATTCCTTATTCATTTTTGGGGGGCATGCCTGGTGACACTCAAGGGTTACTCCTGGCTCTGTGCTCAGAAATTGCCCCTGGCTGGGATGCCTGGGCATCAAATATCAGTTTGTCCTAGGTTAGAGAGTGCAAGGCAAATTACCTACCACCCATGCCTCCACTCCCGCAACATAATCCCTTATTCTTAAATGTGGCCCTATTGCATACTTCAAACCAGTAAAATAAAATAAAATAAGACCTATATGTTAGATTATGTCTCCTCTCCTTAAATTACAATTCATAATAAAAAAAATAAAAGAATTTTATAGAAATAACAAAGATTCCCTAATCAACTGATTTTGTCATTAAAAAGAAATTTGGTGGCAGGAATGAAGCGGGCCTTGGCTAACTCAAATGACTATTTTATTATTTTACTTTGAATGTTTTTTTGGAGGACTTGCCAGTAGTGCTTGAAGAATTGAAGCTACTTCCTGAAATACTACAAGGCCTACGGAACCTCTACATGTGAGGCACATGCTCCAGCTCTTTCAACTACCACCCTAGTAACAAATGACTCATGTAAAAGAGAGCTAGATAGTTGGAGGTTCCTTCTTTGAATATGCAGAGTGTTGCTGTGACTTACTGTTACATTTATTAGTTAAATATAGAAGTAATATAAAACTTAATGTTACTTTTAATTGTATAGATGTGATACCTCTTAATCTATTTTCCATTATTCTATTAGATATTCCAAAAAAATAAAATAAAATGCCTCATTAGTGAAATTTTTGTCAATTTTTCTTGTGGCTGGTTGCCTCTTATTTCTAGTTATTCAGGGTCATAATTTTGATACTTGCTGTATCTTGGTCACTATTAATAAATGCAGATTTTATTTTTATATTATGCTTAGAAATTTGGACTTAAATAGCTACAAAGGAAAGGCTCAAAATATAGGATACAATTTCTTTCTGACAATATAGGAGGTAAGACACTTACCTTGCATGTAACAGATCCCGGTGTACTTCTCAGGGGTCTCTATAGGAGGAAAAATACAGGAGTAACCCCAGGACAAATCATATTAAGTGTTGTTGGGACCTGAATTCTGAATAAGGAGGGACGCCATTTTGTAAAAGCCACATGACAGGCTTCTTAGGTTCTGAGTAGGGAGAAACACCATTTTGTAAGGACCACATGGTGTAGGCTACATGCTGGGGCTTCAGAAGCCTATTTCCATAGATCCCACCTCAGTCTACCATGCTATACTAAGTAGTCTATCAGGGAAGGACAAGGGAGCAGTAGGAGAGCCAATCAATTTAAGGATCATCAAAAAGCTGGAACCTCCCTATATTCTTTCCCTATATAATCTTCACTTGACCTTGGGTGGGGTTCATCTCCTTTGGGGGATGACCCTTGGCTGGCAACGGCTGGGGAATCTTGTTGGCAGATGGATTAAAGTGTTAAATTTTATTCCAGTTGTGTGGTTTCCTTCTTCTACTCTAAAACCCTACAGTCAAAACTCCTTTAAATTTTTTTTCTGGGCATGAGGCTTCCTTTTCCTTCTAGGAAGTAAATCGGGTCACTTCCCCAAACCTAATCCATAAAAAACTTAAAAAAACAGTACTCAGAATATGTTGGATTCAATCATTATCAGTAATTTCCTTTATCACTATGACTCCCAAGGTGAATAATGGCCTTAGGCCTTGCTGTGCTTTGCTATTTGATATCTGTATTCATTCTGCTTCCCTTTCCAAGGGCTTAGCAAGGATTGAACTCAGCATCTTATACATAGAAGATACATGCTCTATCACTAAACCACATTCTCAGCACAGCTGTCCTCTACACAAAAAAAGGAAATATTTATATAGTATCTTAGACTTTAATTCTGTTCTTTAATAATTTCTTGTGCCTTGGCATGCATTTTTCTTTGATTTCCAGTGATCTCTGTAATTTCTGGGAAAGCTTACTACTTTTGAGTATGTTTGAGTTTATAGATAATCAATCTTGCTTATCTGTAGTAAAAAACAATCAGTTTCTTTGTTGTTGTTGTTGTTTGTTAGTTTGTTTTGGGCCACATCTAGCAGTGCTCAGGGGTTACCCCTGGCTCTGACCTCAGAAATCGTTCCTGGCAGGCTGAGGGAAGGGGAGAGAGGAACCATAAGGAATCAGGGAATCATACCTGGGTCCATCCAGCTTCAGCTTCGTACAAGGCTATGGCTGTGCTATACTCTGACCCAAATCATCAGTTTCTAATCTCAGAAATGCTTCAAGATATCATGGCCAGGGGCCAGAGAGATAGCACAGACGTAGGGTGTTTGCCTTGCTTATGGCAGACCAGAGAGGGACCCAGTTAGATTCTCTGCATCCCTTATGGTCCCCCAGCTTGCCAAGGGCGATTTCTGAGTGCAGCGCCAGGAATGAACCCTGAACATCGCTGAGTGTGGTCCAGAAATGAATCAATTAATCAATCAATAAATATAAATAAGTACAGTTTAAAAAATATCTGGGCCAGAGTGTTGCATAATGGTTAGGCATTTGCCTTGCAAACAGCTTACCTGGGCTCGATTCCTTGCATCCCAAGCCTTCCAGGAGTGATTTCTGAGCAAAGAGCCATGAGTAACCTCTGAGTGCCTATGTGTGTAGCCCCATAAACAAAACAAAACTAAAAGCTTCAATATATCTGGCAAACTAATGGCATGCTGTTCTGTTTTTGAAATGATAAGAGAAATCCAGATCATCTTTTTCTGTGTGAGATTTGAGGCAAAATAAGTGATTCAGACCCATTTACTTAGTTTAAGGTGGTCAGGTCACATAATCTGATGATTTTAAATATGATAAGAGAGATTTCACAATGGCTCCAAGGAATATTCTGGATCATTAAGCTGCAGTGCTCTGGATCTGAAATTCAAGCATCAGTCTTCTAAAGCAAGATTTTTGTGCATATCCTGAGAACCTAAATGACAAATGCTTACATGGAGAAACATTGAAACATTCATTTACAAAATATTTAATGACAAATTATTTTGTTCTTAATTTGCATAAAGGCAAATTATCTTGAAATTAGGGAAAACTACATATTAAGTCATATTTCAGTCACTTTGTAGTTAGCAACATGTATTTTAATATCATTGCAATTCAATGTTGCATTTGTTTTCATTTGCTCCTTTAATTTCATCTTTCCTCCAATACACAAAACATACACACAGCCTTGGATGTGTGTGCATGCAAGAATTACACAGTATAAAAATATTAAAAAAATGGGGCCCGGAGAGATAGCACAGGAGTGCGTTTGCCTTGCAAGCAGCTGATCCAGGACCAAAGGTGGTTGGTTCGAATCCCGGTGTCCCATATGGTTCCCCATGCCAGCCAGGAGCTATTTCTGAGCAGGCAGCCAGGAGTAACCCCTGAGCACCGCGGGGTGTGACCCCAAAACCAAAAAAAATTTAAAAATAATTAAAAAAATGTTTTTAAGAGGAGGTGCTTAGTTATAATTGATAGTCATTATTATCTTTCTTCATCTTTTGGTTTGGAATTTATATTTGTATGATCTTATATTTGTATGATCTTCTAGCATAAGTTTTTATCTCTCTCTCTCTCTCTCTCTCTCTGTATTCTAAGTATTTATTTTATAGTGAGACCTAGTGTCACTCATTCTTTTTGTTTTTGTTTTTGGGTCACACCCGGCAGCGCTCAGGGGGTTACTCCTGGCTCTAAACTCAGAAATCGCTCCTGGCAGGCTCAGGGGACCATATGGGATGCCAGGATTCGAACCATGGTCCTTCTGCATGAGGCAAACACCCTACCTCCATACTATCTTTCAGGCCTGTCTCACTCATTCTTTTTTTTTTTTTTTTTTTGGTTTTTGGGCCACACCCGTTTGATGCTCGGGGGTTACTCCTGGCTATGTGCTCAGAAATCGCCCCTGGCTTGGGGGGACCATATGGGACGCCGGGGGATCGAACCGCGGTCCTTCCTTGGCTAGCGCTTGCAAGGCAGACACCTTACCTCCAGCGCCACCTACCGGGCCCCGTCTCACTCATTCTTAAATCAGTAATAACTATGAATTGATGGATTGGGGATCTCAGGTCTTGTGTTTGTGGCCACTGAAGGTATAGTTACTGAATTGAGATTTGGTGCATTCAATTGCAAATTCTCACCTTAGATATGCAAGCCCACACAAGCATTGCAGCTTTGAAAAAGTAGCACCTGGGTTTCCTTCCCATCTAGGCCCCAAAAGTTGTCCTATAAGTTGGTTCTCTAGCTTCATGCTATTCCCCATATTTATGCAATATACTTTGTGTTGGAGTTACAATGGCAGTGCTCAGGGCTTATTCTTGCCTCTGTTCTCAGAGATCATTCTTAAAGGGGCTCAGAAGTACCTATGTGCAAGATATCTTCGCTGTTATCTTGGCTGGATATTTGTGAATCCAAGAACAGTCCCCAGAATGAGAAATTACTTCCCATCCCCTTGTCCCCTTTCGGGGGAAGACCTTGGAAATATTTATCCGCAGCAAATAATAATCCACACAGACCAGAACGATAGGGTTTAAAAGATCGGGCAAGGAGAGCCAAAGAATCCTCCTGCAGCCAGCAGCTTTTCACAGAAGGACCCCTAACTCCTCTCCCTCCAGCTATTTATTCCCAACTCCACAGCGCCCCACCTGGAAGGGTTAGGTGGGGCAAAAGTCACAGAACAATCCTAAGGAGACACTTTTATATACAATTCCAAGAATCATCTTATGGAAACTTTTTCATATGCTACACCTATGCAGTAACAGGTCATCAAACTGGGCTCAGCATATTCCAGTCAAGCAACTTACTTATTAGATTATTGCTCCATCTCCTCATATGATGCATTTTGTCCAGCACCATGGGATATGTGTCTTCCTACAGATTAAAATAGCCAAAGAAGAAGAGAGGGCAATAATTTTTCTTTCTCATCTCTCAGATGTGAGTGATTACATAAAAAAACCCTCCCACACTCTGATTGTAAATCTCTGCCTTGATACTGATAACATAATGTGTAATTAGTTTAGTTTCATTAGTAAATATTGAACAACAGGACTGTAACACTTTCAAATCACACTTTATGCTAGCCAGCTTAAAGGCCAGACAGATGCCAAAATATTTTTATTTGTGTTTTGGTATTGTATATTTTCTAAATATGAGCCATTATGTGATATATTTACATATATATCATGAGCATGAATCAAAACATTTTCCTTCTAATTTTCTTAATTAGTTGTGGAAGGAAAAATGTCTTTAATCTTATTTGTAAATGATGTTTAATTTTCTTAGCATTAATTGGTGGCAATATGAAACATCCTTCATGGTAAGACACAAACAGAAAGATCTTATTTATGGGTTTAATATCTTTAGTTAATGATCCTAACACCTGAGGATATCCTCTTGTATGACTTTATGTAAGTGGTAATACCAACCAGTAAGTTAACCTTGAATTTCTTATACACTCTGTACCTGTGTTGTCTAGAGGCAAAATCCTGTGAGGAGACTAATAATAAGGAGATATTTTTCATAAATATTCCCATTAGGCTTATCTAGATTATTCTGTAGGGCAGGCAAGCATGATAAATCTAGAGGAAATGATAACTTCATTAGTTATTAACTAAAATAATTTAAAATAATTGTCGCTGGCAACAATAGCCATTTGAACTAAAAAGCTTAGAATATAAAATTGCCATATTTTTCACAGAAATAGCTTCAATTTTTCCTCACACTGTCCTCCTCTCAGCCCCTTCTCAAAGGTCAAAAGACACTTTCAAATTGTGTTTATACCTGTATTTAAAATAAGGAAAATAACCTCATGATTGAAATCACTGAGATTTGTGACAAGAGCTCTTTTGATGAATGGTTGATCTGGCCACACACAGTGAGAAGCCAGAGCTCAATAGGCAATCACACAACAGGCTTTCTTCAAACACTGCCCTCCCAGGCCATAAACATACGTCCAAGCGTGGGTCAGGAACAAGGTATAAATAAGCAAGGGGGTGTAGCTGAAATTTACAAAGGATTTTCAGATAGCTAGATAATAGCAGGATCCATAGAAAATGTATTCTTTTATCCTTCAGTTTCTTTCTAAAAATAAAATCTTCTTGTACTGGATCTCTCACTTCACCTGTTGAATGAATCCCTGTCCACAATCCACCTGTTGTAGAGAAGGATGTAATTTCTGATCCCCTTACAGAACTTGTTTATACTTTGAAATAAGTAATCTGATTGGTTTCATCACTACCTAATTGAGATGTTATTGGTACCTATAAACTTTCATGGACCTTGTGTTACCCAGATTTCCTGTTGTAGTAAAAAGCTGCATTTGGAGGAAATGTTGATTGCTATAGAGTTATGAAAAGTTTTGGTTGCATGTGTTCTGAAAAGAAAGTGGGCATGGGGGCGAGAAAACAAAGAAAACTCAACAAAAATTTAATTCATTAAAGAATGAGACTTCACTTAGTGATATATAGAGCATGTCAAAAATATTTTTGTATGTTTTTTATGTTTTACATATGCTAATGTGTTATTGTCATTATGAGGAAAGGCATAATTATAAGAAGATATAACATCATTTAGGAAATAATGTGGTCTTGTGTAAGTAGACATATCTCATAAGGAAAAACTAACATGGCTGGGGCAGAGGATTGGGGAGCAGAGAATTCAAGAGAGGAGAGATATATTGAAGTATTTTGAAAATGGTTCATTTTATAGATGTGGGATATGCATTAACACAGGATATTTGTGGCAAGGCTAAGGTACATTCTGGTGGGCACTCATTTCAAAATAATCTCTGTAGTGGAATAAATACTGCATAATCAGTTTTAGTCTAGGCTTCAAAATGAATTGAAAGCAGATTTCAATGTAAGCTCACTTTTTTGAAAGAAATTTGTGTCACAAAGGTCAATAAAAATTATTAGCTCCAAGTCACTTCTTTGTTTCAGATTCCTTTGTATAGAAACTGAAAATAGCATAGGTATCTTAATTAAACTCTAAGAGAGATGTATTTGCTTTTTTAAATTGGTGCTATTGCAATTACTTTCAAAACCTGTAAACATCAAGTTTAAACATGGAAGAATCCTGTGATGGAAGGGCACAATGGTAAAATGATAAGATCAAAGGGCTGGAAAACGTTTTTGAGGTATTCTACTTTACAATTTATGTCCAGTGAAGACAGAATGTGAAGGTGTGATCTCTAGAGCAAAAGGGACTTCATTTTGTCAAACCAATGTTAAGTTTGCACTTAAGGCTAGCAAGTCTAAGTTTCATTTAAGGGCTAAATTTCTATCCTAACAATAATGATGCAGACCCCAAGGCCCTATAAACTACAATATACCACCTTAGACATCTAGCCATAAAAGAACATGATGTAACACCTTAGAAATACCTTAGACGGGGCCAGCTAGGTGGCGTTAGAGGTAAGGTGTCTGCCTTGCAAGCGCTAGCCAAGGAAGGACCTCAGTTCAATCCCCTGGTGTCCCATATGGTTCCCCCAAGCCAGGGGGCAATTTCTGAGTGCTTAGCCAGAAGTAACTCCTGAGCATCAAATGGGTGTGGCCCAAAAAAACTGAAAAACAAACAAACAAACAAACAAAAAACCCCTAGACAACAGCCAATCAACTTAAAGGTGTATACTATCTTTTTTTAGCCCTGTATATCCTGGCTTGTGACCCCTGGGTTGGGTCTCCTCTCTGAGAGGTGACCATGCTGGTCATTTTGCAACTATTTGGTAGACGAAATAAAGCTTAGCTTTGCTTTATTTCAGTTGTATCCTCTCATCCTTCAACTTAAACCTTAATAAAGGGAAGAATAAGAAGGAAGTGGAAATAATTGCTGGGTAAAAAACATTTAAGTAAGTTGGCTTCTTTAATTTCTTTTCTACAAGACTAGTTAGCCCTTTAATATGTAAGGACACTTAAGCCCTTAAATGAGGACTTAAAGACACTACATGTACTAAAAGGAAACATCCTCTCCCCCATCTTAATGTGCACAAGTACTCAAGCAGTATGTGTGTGTGTGTGTGTGTGTGTGTGTGTGTGTGTGTGTGTATGTTTGTGTTAAGAACTAAAGAGAAGGTAGGAACAATCTAAAGAGAATTTTTAAATTAATGTTGTATACAGACACTTAAAATTTTTATTTTCATGTTATGCCTCTAAAAAATGGAAATTGAATTTGATATCACAATTCTTGATGCTGCTAAAAAAAGATAATTAAAATTATGGTGGCCTGAGTGTATATGGTATTCAATATGGCTTTACATTATATACAGAAATTCACATCCTTCTATGGGTTAGAGTTTGTCATATCAACTTTTCAATGGACTTATCTTACACTATTATGGAATCTGAGTTTTAATTTATACCTTTATTTTATATTGAAATTTTTCATTAATTTTACAACCAAAATTCTAGTTCATCTCACCACCAAAAATATTCCTCTACTCATTCCTGTCTCCACCATTTTACTCAAGCATTCTAGTTTTCATCCAAATCCAGATGTTTTTGATGCTTTTTTTCCATATTTTTCTTTAGTTTCGATTACTGCTATAGTTATTCATTTATGAGTAAGATAATCTGATCATTGTCTTTTTTTTGCTTATTTCATAAAGTGTAGTCACTCTAAGTTCAATTCATTTTATCCCAAATATTATGAATTCATTTTGATTAAAGGCAATGCATTATTCTGTTGAACATATGTACCCAGATATTTTTATGTTGTAATGAGAATTTAAGTGGTTTTCAAGTTTTGAAGGTTATGAATAAAAAGATCACTAATGAAGAAGCTGCAGGTCAGAAAGGAAATCAAAATATCTGGGAAACAAATAAGAATAAGTGGGACACAGCAAAAGTGGTATTAAGTGGAAAATTTATTGCTTTGCAAGCCTTTATCAGAAAAGGCCTACTAAATAACTTAATTGCACATCTTAAAATATTGGCAAATAATCAATAAAATAAATAAAAATAGGCAGAAAGAACAAAATAATAAAGCTTAGAGCATAATTTAAGAAAATGAAAATCAAAAGAACAATCCAAAAGATGAATGAAAGTAAGAGTTGATTCTTTGAAAAAAATAAACAATATCAATAAACCATTAGCAAGATTGACAAAGAAAGAGAGAAACATAATAAAGTAAATTAGTGAAATATCTATACAAAGTAAATGACAAAAGACTGTATTAAGACATAAAGGAGGAGACAAGGAAATGGAGACATACTCACTCATGGATTGGAGGGTTATAATAATTAAAATGGAAATACTTCCCAAAGAATTGTAAGATTTAATGCAGTCCTGCTAATGATACCTATAACTTTCTTCAAAGAAGTGGGTCAAACACTTGTTCACTTGGAACAATAAAATCCCATGATATATATAGTTAAATATAGTGAATAAATATAGTTATATAGACATGTACATACATATATATAATTAAAGCAACCCTGAAGAAAAATGAGAGGCATCATTTCCCCAACTTTAAATTGTGCAATAAAGCAATAGTCAATAAAACATAAGGTACTGGAAAAAAGACAGACCAATACACACAGATCAATACAGTAGACTTGAGTATTCAGAGATTTATCCCTGACATACAATTAATTAATCTTTGATAAATGTGTAAGAAAAACCAAGTGGAGTAAAAGAAGTCACCTGAAGAAGTAGTGTTGGGACAACTGGTAGGAGCAAGAGAATGAACTCAGACCTCTCTGTAATTCCCTGTAAAATGGCCCAATTTATATTGATTAAAGACCTTGATACCAGACCTGAAACCATAAGTTACATAGAGGAAAACTTAGGAAAAACACGACATGACATTGAGACTAAAGGTATCTTCAAGGATCAAAATTGAAGCAAGTGGAAGTAGAGATCAACAAGTAGAACTACATTAAACTGAGAAGCTTCTGCAAATCAAAGTGAACAATGTCTAGGATACAAAAACTACGATTGGAATGGAAGAATCTATTCCTCCAATAGCCATCTGATAGGCAGTTGATATCTAAGGTATGTACTGACAGAGCTTATCCAGAAAAAAATCTAACCCTATTAAAAATGAGGAAAAGAAATGAACAGATATTTCTTTAAAGAATAAATAGATAGTCAAAGGCACATGTAAAATGTTCCACTTCACGAATCATCACAAAGATGCAAATCGAAACAATGAGGAATCATCTAACACCACAGGGACTGGCACACATCAAAAAGAACAAAAGCAACTAGTGCTGGCATAGATACAAGGAAAAAGAACCCTTATTTCCTCATTCACTCACATTCACTGAGGTTAGAATGCAGGATAATCCAGACTTTTTGGAAAACAATATGAATATTTCCCAAAAATAGAAATTGAACTACCATTTGATCTTAACAATACCACTCATAAGGATATACCCTTGGAACAAAAACAAAAACACAGTAACAAATACCTATTGAACGCCTATATTTATTACAGCACTATTTACAATAGCCAGACTCTAGAAACAACCCAGGTGTCTGACAACAGATGAGTGGGTAAGAAACTGTGATATAGCTACACAATGGAATACTTTGCAGCCTTTAGAAAAATGAAGTAATGAAGTTTTGTTTTTATACATGGATGGACATAGAAACTATTATGCTGAGCGAAATGAATCAGAGAGAAAAGAATAATTATAGAATATGTGGGAACTTATTGTGGGATATAAGAAAAATAAAACATAATATGGTATTAATATCCAGAGACAACAGAGATGAGGATCAGGAGAATTTGTCCATGATAGGCAGCTTGCCACAAAAAGTGGTGAGTGAAGTAAGAGAAGAATAGAGAACTATGACAATGACTGTTGGAACTAACCACTCTGGTTAAGAAGTGGTTGGTTAAAGTTGTTACATTTATATGCATGACACTCTTTCATCAACAATAATCTAAACTACATGCCAAAAGGAGAGGGGGTTGGAATGCCTACCTAAGAGACAGAAGGTACTGGATTTGGGAAGGAAACAGGGACATTGGTGATTGGAAAATTGCACTAGAGAAGGCATAAAGATGTCAGATGATCCTAATTAAAACCATAATGAACTTTAACCTCCCACTTTGAGAGTGTCTGAAATTTAAAAGATTGAAAAAAAAACACAAAATTGGTAGGATGTAAGAAAATAAGAGCTCTAGCAGATTGTTGGTGAGAAAGAAAACAAATTAGGGCAGTCTCTATGGATAGAGTAGAAAAAAATTCTATAAAAATTAAAAGCTAACCTCAAAAGTTTAAGTGGGTTGTTTTTCTTAAGGATTAGAGTCAAAGGAGCACAGTAAAAACGGTGTTCTAGTGGTAATTATTGCTTGCATAGGCCCACCAAAATATGAGGGACATGGAAAGGAAAAGCCTTGGCCTAAATACAAGGAGACCCTACCCTTGAAGTTTCCTGGCATAAGACCAACTCTAGGCTCCAGGCAAACTAGTTTGTCCAATCCAGGTAATTGTCTGTAGTGGCAACACACTTTTATTTTTCACACAGTCTCTGTTGTTGGTATCATGTTTCTGTATTAAAGATCCTGGAATCTGCATATCCTATATTGCAGTCAGGATGGTTCAGAGCGTCCTCTCGTTTCACCTCACAATTAAAGGGCAATGCAGAAAACCCTGTCCTGTAAGCAGGTCGTTTGCCTTCAATGTTTAAGGAGTTACATAAGTTTTATGTCTTTAGATTGCTTTGTGTGCTGCAATGAAATATTATGTACTACAATCTGGGGACTTGAGGGACAAAGTAATTGTACATGGGTTCTGTTTTATTTTTCTTAATGTTCTTTGGCTGAAAGTTCAAAGTTAAGATATCAGCAATGGGACTACTGAGAATTCTGTTTATGGGTGATTGTCCTTCCACTGTAACTCTTTACCTTGTCCTCTTTCTTTGCATCTTTGTTCTCATAATTAAAAATAAAAAATTAATAAAAAAAATTAAAAGCAGAAATTCTATATGATAGATTGATATCACTCCTTGGTGTTTACTTGAAGGCTATGAAAACACTATTACAATAGAATATTGACAACCCTATGCTTTTTGCACTTGCATAAATTTCTTTGTTTGATATATAATCGGGTTATTTAAGCACAGTGGTTATAGAATAGTTTAGAGTTGGGTTTCAGTCATAAAATGTACACCCCTCATTCACCAGTGCAACTTTTCTGACACAAATGTCTCCCATCTCACTCGTCCCCCACCTCCTGCTTATCTTCAAGACAGGCATTCTATTTCTCACTACAATAGTCATGATAGTTGTTAGTGTAGTTATTTCTCCTACTCCGCTTATCACTATGTCATAAGCTTCAGATCTTGACTGGTTCTTCCAGCCTTCATCTCTATAGTCTCTGGGTATTATTAACATAGTCTTCCATTTTTCTTAAATCCCACAACGAAACTATTCTGTGTCTATCTCTCTCCCACTGAATTATTTCACTCCACATAATATTTTCCATGTCTGTCCATGTATAGGAAAATTTCATAATTTAGTTTTTCCTAACAGCTGCTTAGTATTCCATTGTGTATATATACCATACTTTCTTTTCTGTTTTGTTTTGTTTTGGGGCCACACCCGATGATGCTCAGGAGTTACTCCTGGCTTTGTGCTCAGAAATTGCTCCTGGCTTGGGGGACCATATGGGATGCCAGGGAATTGAATCATGGTTCGTTCTAGGCTAGTGTGAGCAAGGCAGATGCCTTACTGCTTGCCCCACCACTCTACCACTCTGGCCCTAATACCACCGTTTCTTTAGCCTCTCAACTGTTGTCTGGCTTCTAGGATGTTTTCAATTTTTGGCTTTTGTAAATAGAACTTTAATGAACTTAGGCACGAGAGGGCTTTTAATGTATTGTGTTTTTGTTTTCATATATATATCCCTAAAAGTGGTATTACTAGATCGTATGGGAGCTCAATTTCCAGTATTTTTTGAGGAATTTTCATATTCTTTTTCAAAAAGGATGGACTAACCAGCATTCCCACCAGCAATAAATAAGAGTTCTTTCTCCCCACATCCCAGCCAGCACTGATTGTTCTTCTTCTTTGTGAATTGTGCCAGTCTCTATGACATTTATTGCTACTTAATTGTTGTTTTGATTTGCATCTCCCTGAAGTTTAATGATTTGGAGCATTATTTCATGTGCCTTTTGACTATTTGTATTTCTTCTTTGAAGAAGTGTCTGTTCATTTTTTCTCTCCATTTTTGGATGGGGTTAAATATTTTATTCTTGTTCATTTCTGTCAGTATCTTGTATTTCTTAGATATTAGCTTCTAATCTAGTGGGTAATGGGTGGATAATTTCTCCTTAGTTCTTTTATTTAAATGGTAGGTTTTTGTTTCTTAGCCACTATTTCCTTTAAGGGGCAGAGAATTCTCAGTTTAATGTTGTCCCATTTGTTTATCTTTGCTTCTACTCTTTGGACAGTGCTGGCTTCTCCTTGAAGATGCCTTTAGAATTAAGGTCATGAGTGTTTTACTTATGTGTTCTTCTATATACCTTAATCTTCAGTGTCTGAAAAAAGGTATTTAATATGTTTTAAACTGGCCTACGTGCATGGTGTTATTATTATTTTTTTGCCACATCCAGTGGAACTCAGGGGTTATTTCTGGCTCTCCCTCAGAAATCACCCCTGGCAGGCTCAAGGGGAACATAAATTTACAGTAGGAATGTGCATTGGCTTAAAGAGAGATTGAGAAAATAAGATTAATAGATTAATGTCTTTACATACATATATATGGCATATATAAGGCAATCCTGCTGGATTAAGTAGGTCTATGTAGTCTAATGATTTGCCTTTTTAATAAGCTTCTAAGTTCTAAGCCAGGCTAATGTTAAAGGTTTATTGAAGCGTACATTTGAGTAGAAAAACAAAGACATGCTTTCTGTGTGTGTTCATTTGAGGAAAAGAGGATTCTAGTGCAAATATCCTGGCTTTCTTTTTAATAGAGGTGAAAAAGGAAGAAAACATCCAGTAAATTATTTGAATTTATCTCTAAGTTAGGGAACCCCACTCTGTATTTTCTCAAGTCTTAACCTGTGCATTCCCATATATTACTTGAAAAATGTTTTCTTTCTTTTTCTTTACTTCTATACATCCTTCCCATTCTTTCCCTTCCTTTCCCTTCCCTTTATCCTCTCTCATCCTCCTACCTTCTCTCCCCTTCCTTTCTCTCCCCTACCCTCCTGTTCTCCCTTTCTCTCCTCTCCTCTCCCCTGTTCTCCCTTCCCCTCATCTCCTCTTTTCTCCTCCCCTTCCCCTTCCCTCTTTCTTCCCTTTTCCTCCCATCCTCTCCCTCCTTACCTCTTTTCTTTTCTCCCTCCTCTCCCTTTCCCTCTCTCCTTCCCTTTCCTCCCATTCTTTCCCTTTCTTTTCCCTCCTACCTCTCCCCTCCTCTTCCCTCCTCTTTCCTCCCCTTTTCTCCCTTCTTATCCTTTCCCCTCCTCTCACCTTTTCTCACTTCCTCTTTCCTCTCCTCCACTTCCCTTTCCTCCTCTCCCCTCCCCTTCCCTTCTCTCCTTTTTTCCTCTCCCCTTTCCTCTCCTCCCCTCCATTTCCCTTCTCTCCTTTCCTCTTCTCTCCTCCCTCCTCCCCTCCCCTTTCCTCCCCTCTATTCCTTCTCCTCCTCTTCCCTTTCCTCCTTTTCTCTCCTCTCTTCTCCCCTTCCCTCCTCTCCCCAACCCTTCTCTTCCTTCCTATCCTTTTCCCTCCTCACCCTTCTCTCCTTTCCCCTCCCCTTCTCTCTTCTCCTCTTCCTTCCTCTCCTTTTTTCCTCTTCTTCCAATCTTCTCCCCTTTTCTCCCCAACTCTTCTCTTTTCTCTTCCCCTCCCCTCCATTTCTTTCCTCACATCTTCTTATCTTCTACTCTCCTCTTCTCATTTTCTATTCTCTTCTGATTTACTTTTTGGTGAAATTTTTTTTTGCTGTCTTCTCCCACCCAATTTTATGATATGATCAATAAAAATCAGAGAGAATGACTATAAAATATAATATATGTGGACTGACTTTGTAAACCAATCTACACAGCCTTTACCTTAGTTTTACTCTGTGACCCTAAAAAATAATCAATCAATGGGAGTTCGGGGTGGGGATAAGAATAAGGTTGGGGTACACAAAAGTCTTGCCGTTTATGTGCTTGTTCTTGACTGTAGCCAAAAAAAAAAAAAGGCATCTATATATGTGCTACTCCTAATAGTGTGGTAAATGCATTTTAAAGCAAAAGAATGGGGCTGCCTTCGACTATAGAAAGGACGGTTGATTTAGCAAACAACAGTTTCACCCTGTTTCAAAATCTCTTATTATTTTAATTAAAACTACATATTGGGGTCATAGGATAAAGTATTTTTAACATTCAAAACTACTGTTTAAGGATAAGTTCTCTACCATTAAAGATTCCTTCTGGAAAGAACAACTCCCAAGAGGGCAGAACATGACTGTGCATACCAACTCTGGAGTTTTTTGGGATGTTCTTGCATCTCAAGGTACACAAATCTGATCTGCTAAACTGGTTTGGTCAGTAAGACTAGTCTAACATAAAAAAGAGGTTCTTTTTAGCAAGTGTTTAGTAATTATTAAAAATCAAGGCTTATTAGAACCGCCACAAAATCCTAGATGGTAAGAATGATGATGATAGGCAATAGAATCTCTTCTCAGGCTCATGTTGAGAGCACAGCAAAGGGAGGAGAAAATGGATATGGAATTACATCCTGCCATCACCTCTAACCATGAACACTGAGCCCCAATTTTCTTTCTTGGTAAATGCATGTAATATTGCATGCCTTTTGAATTTGTGTGGGACTTTAAAATAACATGTTAAAATTATCCTCATTTATTCTAGAGTCTGGGAGATATCTCAAAAAACTAGTTTGTGCCTCATATATGGAAGGTAAGGATTCAAGTCCCGGTTCTACATGGCATTCTGAGAACCACTGGGAGTAACCCTGAAGCACTGAGCTGGGGTGGGGGTGGGGAACCCCTAGCACCACCTTAAGTCATTCCTAAGTAATTCCCTCATAAAAGGAGGCATTACCCTCCTCCTCCAAAGTCCAAGAGACAATACTAGTTTACCAAGCTTGCCTTGCACATGGTCAATCTGATTTTATTCTTGGCACAGAATATGTTCTGCAGAATATATTCCAGTAGAGATCCCATTTCACAGTACCAGACCCTCAAGACCACAGTGTATGAACTAAATCTTTACTATAACCTCCCCCAAATTCTTTGTATTCTAAAATAGCAATAAATGATTTAGCTGCTGATAAACTTCAGTTCTTCTCAAGTTATAAAGCATAATATAATCAATAATTAATATCAATAACATTTAACCTTCTAGGAGACATCCCTTTGAAAGAAAATACCCTTCTGATAATATAGATCATGTATTATATGACCTTTTCTGTTTTAATTTCAAACATTTTAGACAGCAATGGAAAAAATAAGTTTTTCTAAAGTTTTCTTTTTTATTATTTTAAATGTCATTTCTTTTTTGGTCTGCTGCTGCTCATGGTCTTTTAGTAGATTTGCAATTAACTCACAAATAGACTAACATTTATATTTAGTGTTGCCAATAAACTGGGCAAAAATTCTTTATAAAAGGCAAAACACAGTTTTGCTTCCTCAGGTTCTCAAGGAAGGCATGTTCTCTTATTTATTCATTCATTCATTCATTCATTCATTTATTCATTTATATTGAGGCCATTTACTGTAGCACTTAGGGGCTCTTACATAGAAGCTACTTCTGGGGGGTACTTAGAGATTATATACAGAGCTAGGGATTTAATGGATTTAGATTCAGGCAGGTCAAGCACCTTCCCCTCCATACTAGTCTCTCTAGTCTTCCCTTAGCATTCTTAACATATAGTTATTTTGATATATTTTGATATAGTCTGTATATAGTATCAATTAATTTTGTCATTCTACTCTTAACTAATCTTGTTTTTTTTTTTTTTTTAGTGTCATTGCCATTAACTTTGCTTTTTTTTTCCTAGCATAAAATATATCAAGGAATAGAACAGTCCCTGTTCTGTTCTCACCTTCCTCCACAGTGTCTCCTAGCCCTGTTTCCTCACACACCCACTGTCACATTGTTAAATTCTACTGTACACTATTTTCCACAAAACTGGCAGATATATATATAGTAGGGAGCCAAGTCATAATTACATTCTAGGAAGTTATTTTCCAAGTGCTAATGTAGCACATCTTAAATTCAATACATGTAGGGTTTGGAATCAGTTGGAAAGTGTTAGTTGTTTTTTTTTTTCTGTTACTGCTCTGCCTTTTATAACCTTAAACAAGTCATTTTCACTCTTTTCTTCTCACTTCCCTAATGGAAAGATTAGGAAGATAATATCAGCAAGGTGCTATCTAAATATGACATAAGCTATGAGGGAAATAAATATCAGACCATATCTGTCAGAAGCAGCTAGTTCTCCCAACTTTGTTTTTCCATGACCTTCAAACACCTAGGACTGGTTCAGAAATCAATATTCTAAGTCAAGATTATTTTGTTTAGTTCCCCAGAATATTCTCTGGGTGGCTCTTCCCTTGCCTAGAAGAGTGAACTGGACCCCAGTAAGAATCTCATCTATTGGTTTTGTGGCTCAAATGAAGACATCACAGTGTAGAAAGTATTTCACAGGTTGAGTATCACCATTAAAACTGCACTTTTGTTTTTCTATCAGATTGTGATCTATTCAACATTTTATCTGGAAACTATATTTAAAGGCAACAATAAATACATTTTAGACCCTGCCTTGGACTTTAGATATATACATCACATTTTTCCTCTAGCTATTTCTGTTCTAGTTTTCAGCCATGAAATTTGTTAGCCACTGTGATTGGGGCCTTGCTTTGACAATGAGAACAAAGCACACAACACATATTACCTATTGTTACTAAGTAAAATTTAAATGTCTTGATAGCATTGGGAAAAGGTGAGAGAATGGGATATAGGAAATAGGAAATTGTTAATCATACAAATAATATATAAACAAATGGAAATGGTTATTTAGAGTGATGTTAAGGATAGGATAAAAGGCTGAATATAAACCTGGCTAATTACTTGGTAAGACTAAAATATAAACAAAAAACTAATCTTTGCATTTTAACAGACAATTTTTGATGACCATCTCAAAATAAACTAGTTGAATTAATTTCAGCACTGTCATTTAAAATTAAGTTTAAGATTAAGTCCTTTACCTAAATTTCCTTCATATGGTCAAATTTTATAACATCGACAACCAGCAAAATTTAATGTAAATGATGCTAAAGGCCTTTTAAAGGAAGAATCCTTGAAATTTATAAATATAGGCCCAATGACAGTTGTTCACTATGGTCAAAGTTTAGTTCAATGATAATATATGAAGTGACAATAATAATAAAAGAATGGTATCTATAGTTCTTTCTAATGTACTTTCCCTAGATTTTTTGATTTCTATTAAAGACAAAGTCTGGAAAACTCCAATATTTTTTTCATTTGTGGGTGAACAAGAGATACCACACAAATGTGCAGTGTAGGAATGTCTGACCAGAAATAAAATATGAGGGCCAAAGAGCCAGAGATGAAGGCCAGAATGACCAGCCCATAATATGAAGTTTACCACTAACTTAATGTAGTTAAAGAAATAACTACACTAACAATTACCATGACAATGATAGAGAGAGAAATACAATGCCTGTCTCAAAGACAAGAAGGGATCTAAGGAGGGAAATTAGGAGGAATTGGTGGTGGGTGAATTGGTGAATGGGGTGTGCATTTTATAGCTGAAACCCAATTAAAAACATATGCTTACATTAATTATTAAAAATAAAATGTTAAAATAAATTAAAACAAATGGTGGTGATGGGATGGAAGCAATCTGGAGGAGAAGAGGAGTGCTGGGAGACAGTAAAGTGTTATGCATGAAGCAATATCAGTAATAGTATTATAAGCCACAGTGTCTAAAAGGAGAAAAATAGTGCCTGTCATAAAGACAGGGCAGGGAGTGTAAAGGAAATTGGGGAAACATATGGAGAGAAATGAGTACTGGTGAAGGAATTAATATTGGAACACTGCATGTCTGATACTTTGTAAATAACTTTGTAAATTATGGTACTTCAAAAAAAAAGTTTCCTGTACATGAGGTCTAATTAAGGACATGGTTATTGTCTCCAAAAAGTGTTCTCAAAACCAAGACAAATGCTCATCTTTGAAATTATTTATTTGTGAAACCTAATTATCCAATATAGTAGTTATTACATTTAGCTATAGTTTATCTACAGAACTACAAACAAGCTATGTCACTAACTCAGACTCTTTGTACTAACAACTCAGTGAATGTCTGCAATGGTAATTATTTATCTGTCTGTCTCTATTTTTCCATAGGAAGGAAACACTTGATTGGAATCAAACTTAAGAAATGTTATGACCAACCCAGCCTTTGAAGGTGAAAGGAATTTCAAAGGGGAATACGTTGACTTTGTCAATAAATTTTGTAAATAACATTGTACCTTTCTCTACATGATGGAAGCTACCACAAGGTGGAAATAAAGAATTCAAAAAGTCTTCCCCAAACTATCCTAGACTTCATCCTATGACCCGTGCAAATACCAAGATCTCTAATTGCAGAGGAATTATTTTGTCATCCACTATTGAGCACCATAAAAAGACCTTGGGGTTAGACAATGAGCATGCCTGGAGCCTAGAGTTCTTCCCATGAAAGTATGATTCAAGGGTGGAGAAACTCTGTATCTCTTAGGCCAAGGGAATTCCCTAATTCCCCAATACTTATTGTGCCTATGTAAAAAAAAAAAAAAGAACTACAAAACCTTGCCACACTAGCCCTCCTTTCTTCTTTTTCATTCTTACCTGTTAGTGTTTTATTATTGTTTGTTTTTTGTTGCTGCTGAGTATTTTTTGTTTCTTTGGGGGTTTTTTTGGCCACGCCCGATGACACTCAGGCATTACTCCTGACTATGCTTAGAAATTGCTTCTGGCTTGGGAAACCATATGGGACTCCGGGTGACTGAACTGCAGTCCATCCTATGCTAGCACAGGCAAGGCAGACACCTTTCTGCTCCAGCCCCGCTACTGGGTGGCTTTTTTTTTTTTTCTTTTTTTTGTCATTGCTGTTTGTTTGTTTTTCCTCACTTTCTTCTTTTAAATTGATATTTATAGCTTCTAGAAGGGCTTCTCCCAAATTTCACTCTTTTTTCCTTCTTTTTCTCCCAGAACCACAAAACTTGAATCATCTCATCCTGCCTCACAAAGGGAAAAAAAAAAGTGAATGGTACCAAGAGCAAACAGTAGCATGAATATTGAGTGAAAATAAAAAAAAAATATATCAGACCCAAACACCAAATCCAAAATTAACGACAACAGAATCGATACCCAATCTACAACAAGCTATACACAAAGGGGATCTGGTACATTAGCAGTTCGGGGGCAAAGGAGGGAAATACGGGATGCATGCTGGGAAAAGGGATTGAGGAAGGACAACACTGGTGGTGGGAATAGCCCTAATTCACTGTCACTATGTACCTTAAATATAGCTGAAAGATTTGTAATTCAAAGAAATATATCTATAAAACAATATTTAGCTAAAATGCTCCTTCTATTCCTCCCCCAAACTGTGATGAATTATGCTCTTTTTTCCTGCTAAATGTGGCATAAATCTGATAGTCACAAATTTTTAAGTATTTGTAAATGAGAACATACAGATACTAGTTAAGACAAAACAAAAATAGCAAGATTCTACTCACAAAAATAAAAATAATATTCCAAACTGCAGACTCAGATCACTCCCAGATTATAAATGTTGGAACACTGTTAAGTCAAATATCTAAGTGTGTGTAAAACTAAACCTTTCTACTGCCAATAAGGTAAATTTTGACATATGTTATAAGATCATTGTCTCTGATCCCGCTAAGACAATTCTTCAAAAGGAATCTTGCTGGCTTGGTTCTTGTTGGGGATGGTAGAAGAAGCTTTACTTTGGGAACAAAGCTCAGAAAATAATGATATATTTCAGGAAATTGTTTCAAAACCAAGTCTATGTTCTTTAGAAGTCATTGTTAAATGTAATGAATGTTCAATGCTTCCTGTAAGGTGTATTTTATGGCTTTTGGTTTCAGAGAATTAGAGAGCTACAAAGGACAGTCTTCTAAATGACTTCCTCATATTCCAGAGGAGTAATGGCTGGTGACCTGATGAAAATAAAAAGTGTATGTAATGTTTGGGTTGGGTCTTTCAGTCCATGAGAAATCAGTCAATCACTGCTGCCACAGAATTCCATCAAAACAGTCCTAAACATTGTGTTTTAGATGATTTCTGAGGGATCATGGATGCTCAACTTCACATTAGGATTCTAGATTATAGGTCACCCAGTTTAAACTCAGGCAAGCAAAGCAGACAGTTACTGTTTCTATATTTAATGGTGGCTTGCTGAAATAAGAGTAAAGATTCCTTAGCAGAAGCATTCAGCAGAGTATGCCTTTTGTTTTGTTTTATTTTGCCTTTTTTTTTTTTTTTGGCGTCACACAAGGTGACGCTCAGGGGTTACTCCTGGCTATGTGCTCAGAAATTGCTCCTGACTTGGGGGACTATCTGGGACTCCAACGATCGAACCACTGTCTTAGGTTAGCACATGCAAGGCAAATGCCCTACTGTTTGCACCACCACTTGGGTCCCTCAGCAGAGTATATTTTGAATGAGCTAGTGGTTCCAGATGGAATGCATATTCCCAGTCAATGTTTGTGGAACAAGGATATGAATAAACCAGAGACTAGCACGATACAGAATGTTTTAATAAGCCTGAAGAAAACATAGTTATCAGGCCGGAGAGATAGCATGGAGGTAAGGCGTTTGCCTTTCATGCAGAAGGTCATTGGTTCGAATCCTGGCATCCCATATGGTCCCCCAAGCCTGCCAGGAGCGACCCATGAGTTGCATCCACTTTTCCATGCTGCCAGGTGTGACCCAAAAATAAAAAAAAAAAAAAAAAAGAAAGAAAAGAAAAGAAAAGAAAAAAGAAAAGATAACATAGTTATCATATTTTTTGTTTTGGTTTATTTTCATGTTATATTTTTTGTATTAGTTAGCTATTGCTGCATAACAATCTATCTAACCTGAAAAAATGGGCCAAAATCAAGCAGTTACTGATCTCACACATTGGTTGAATGATTCTTACTGTGGTCAACAATCAATCTGGTAAGTAGGCAATAAATTCTTGAAATCCATAAAACTATGAAATGTTTGAAGACACAAATTGGCTGCATAATTTCTTTTATATAGGGGTACTTTCCATATTCTCCCTAGAACTAGTAATCTTCCGAAGTAATTTTTTTGTTCTGCTGTATTCTGAAATTCTTTTCTGAGAAGATCAGATACCTGAATTCTAAAAGTTTGGGGCTTTTTCCTAGACATTTATCTAAGACTATAAATTCTGTGAGCTCCATCCAAGTCACTGACAAGAATAAACTCCTATGCAATGCTGATCAGGTTGGTTTGTGCTGCGACTTGACAGATGTTTTGGGTCTGGTAAATTCTTAGTGTCCAGTAAATGCAGAAGTTGAGGCAGATTTTATTAAAGGCCTGATCTCCATGGAAAATCTCTTGGCCCCGGAGTTTCCAGTGTCATTTCAGCAAACTAATCCATGTATCTGTGGACAGTTGCAAATGCCACCTCATATCTTTTTTTTCAGGGGTGGGGGTGGGTTTTTGAGCCACACCCGCTTGATGCTCAGGGGTTACTCCTGGCTAAGCGCTCAGAAATTGCCCCTGGCTTGGGGGGACCATATGGGACGCCGGGGGATAGAACCGCGGTCCTTCCTTGGCTAGCGCTTGCAAGGCAGACACCTTACCTCTAGCACCATCTCGGCGGCCCCACCACCTCATATCATTTTTTTTTTATTTAAACACCTTGATTACATACATGATTGTGTTTGGGTTTCAGTCATGTAAAGAACACCCCCCATCACCAGTGCAACATTCCCATCACCAATGTCCCAAGTTTCCCTCCTCCCCCCCACCCCCGCCTGTACTCTAAACAGGCTCTCCATTCACCTCATATCTTAACCTAACAAAGCATTACAAAAGATCCTTATCCCATACTTAAAGGATCTCAAACCTGTTCAATCTGAAGATATTAGTTTATTTTAATCTAACCTCAAAAATTTTTGTTAATGTTCAGGTATGTCATATTAATAAATAGGTATCATATCTGAACAGAAACTTAATATTTTTACAAAAGTTCAAGTTCTAAAATAAAGGTGATGAGAAATAATCATATATTTTATTAAAAAAATTAGTCAGCAGGAAGTGAAATTTTATCTTTTGCTTTTTTTTAAAGTTTAAATAGAAGATAATAGTATTCTTATATCTGTTTCTGTACTCAAACTTTATATCACATATTGTGTACATGCATGAGAATATGACCACAAGAAAATTTTAGTAATGTTACATAAATAAGTTCAATCATGTAAGGTTCCTTAAAATTTAAAATACAATCTGGAGTTAGATTATTAGAATAGGAGATAAGGCTTTGAATGAAGCAAACCCTGATTTGACACCAGAGTACCATATCTCATCCTTTGAGTCTTTTCAGGGTTCAAGCACAGATTCAATAATACCCCATAAAAACTTCTAGGTATGGACAGAAGAAATCCGGAAGCAAAAATGAGTAATATTGAAGGAGATTTTGAACCTACCTACCTGGTTTATTTATATAATCAAATATGTACTTTCCAAAAAAAACAAAAAACAAATATGTACTTTCCAAATTATTTTAATATATTCATGAGTTTGACTCACTTTACCTCTAATGTGACTATATTTAAACTTCCTTTGCTAATTTACAATGCAACATAAGAGGGGCCGGAGAGATAGCATGGAGGTAAGGCATTTGCCTTGCATGCATAAGGATGGTGGTTCGAATCCCAGCATCTCATGTGGTTCCCCCCAGAGCCTGTCAGGAGCGATTTCTGAACACAGAGCCATGAATAACCCCCGAGGGCTGCCGGGTGTGACCCAAAAGCCAAGAAAATAAAAAAAAAAAAAACCAAAACAAAACAAACAAAAAACCAATGCAACGTGAGAAAATAATTAAATTCACCTATTTATAAAATGATTCCAATCACATTTGTAAAATATTACTATTACTGCTGTTTTTAGTAGTTATGTTTGATTTATTTCCTCATTTCTGAATGCTTACATTGCAAATATACTATTCTGACAGTGCAATAAATGTATGTGATTTCCAATGCAACTTGGAGTATTGTAACTGTTAGAGGAAATTGTATACTTACTGATTTATTGCATAAATGTTTTCGAGAAACTTTCATGTGTTACTGAACCCAAAGCAAGAGTTTGTAGCTGTGTTTGGCTAATGCGAAGACCCCAGGCAGGTAGTATTAGAACTATCTCTTGGTAAGTACAAATAGTGTGTTGGGCAAGGGAGACTTTAGGACAGCATTTAATGAGGCTTTAAGTACATAAGCATTATTTTCTAGAAAATATAAAGTAGTTAATATTTTAGGTTAGGTGGGCCATCTGGTCTTTGTAGCAATTACTCAAATCTGCCACTATTGTGTGAAAACAACCCTTGACAATGTATAAGAGAATGAATATGGCTGTGTTTCAACAGGGGTTTATTTATGGACACTGAAATTTGGTTTCAAATAATTTTAATTTTATGAGTCCCATAGTATTATTCATCTTTTCATTCTTTTCTCCCCAACTATTTAAAAGTGCAAAAACTTTTATTAGCTTGTGGGAATCCTATTAAAAACAGACATCGGCTAATATTTGGCACAAGAGCAGCTGTTTTTGCAGGAGCAGCATTGGAGCAAGCATTTTTTTTTTTTTATGGTGAGAAAGTATCCTAACTGGGAAATAAAGTGTTATCTAGACTGATGTTTGTATAGGAAATGCATAGTGAGTTATATAAACAGAAATTTATAATCTCTGTAAGATAAGGTTAGAGCTGTGGAGAAGGGTATATCATAAGCGCCAGAATAATAAAATAACAATGTTAATTATGATCTTCAAATTGGCATCACTGTTTACAAATTTTTTTGCACATACTATCTTATCTTCCTTTTCTGAAAAGAGAAAATGAAAGCAGATTAGATAACTTGACAACACATTGAAACCAACTAAATTTCTGCTTTGTCTATTGTTTTCCTTTAAGTATATTTTCGTTTTATTTGAGGGCCAACCCAAGCAGTGCTCAGGGTTTACTCCTGGATCTGTGCTCAGGAACTCAATCCTGGATAGTCTCTGGAGACTATATGTGATAACAGGGATTGAACTTTGGTCAACCATGAGCAAGACCAGCACCCTGTCCACTACAATATTTCTCTGACTCTTTTGATATCTTGTACAGTTTATTTGTAAGCTAAGAATATATTATTTTTACTAAATGACTCATATAAGTCTTTTATGTTTAGGGATAAAAAAATTCATTACTTGGGAGATTTTTACATAGAAAAGATATCTAGAATCAAATTTCAAGATATCAGTTAAAGAGTAGAAAATTTTGTGGAATAAATGAAGCAAGAGCTTTCTTAGGGGTCTAGATATATTTCTACTGGGTATTGAGGTAAGCCCTTGGACTTTTACTACTTAGGGAAAGCATAAGGGACCAGAACTTGTATCTAAATTGTCCCTGATAGTTTATCCTCAGATAGGAGATAGCAAGAGGACCAAGGGGATAGGTCAACTTGGAGTTGTGAGCTGAATAGAGTAATAAGTTACAAGGAGCTTTAGTTCATCTTTTCTGCATATTTTTTCTTCTCTCTTCATTTAAGTATCAAAAGTAGACAAAATATTAACTCATTGTAGTTTTATATTAGCAATTTTTAGCATAATGTTATGGACCTTATTCTTGCTTGAGGCAAAGTGGAGATGAAGATGCCATCATCTTTCTGTGCAGCACTTCCAGTGTCTGGAGGCACTGGGTAGAGTCAGAAACAGCTATCAGAAAATATACTCAGATCCAGAAATGTATAGGTACATTTGGGATATTAAAAAACTTCAAGCAAGATATACTATAATACTTTGCATTTTCAGTTTTTGTTTTCCTCTTCAAAAGGTCATTATCAAGAGAAAAGAGACTTTAGAAATCTGGAAATTTTAAGACATTAATGCCTGTATTATCTTGCTATGCAAATGCTAACTCTAATAAAAAAAAGTTCCTCCTATTATTAATAAGGAAGGAAGTACTTGGCAGGATGAAATATCCTAATGGAAATAAGAAAACTAATTAAGAGACACTTACAACAGGGTTATTGAAATTCTGAGGGAGGACAGGATTTAGAGATCGGAGGAGACTGAGAAGAGTGTAGATTAGAGAATTTGGGAATTTCCTACCTGTGTATAAAGTTGTGTTCCTTATGAAGTCAGGCTTCAACATTCATGATATGCGTTCCAGTGTGACAAGTTCTTTTCTCTGCCCACATCAGCAAAATGTTGTATATTTTCAAGCTGCCAAGTTCTTTAAAGGCCTTTTAAAACTGGGTGGGAACAAGTAATTAATTGAAGGTTCAGTTTGGAAATTTTGGAAAGTCAACCACCAGCATTTTCTCCAGGTCTATTGAGCACTAATTGACAGTAATATTGTGTTGGTTTAAGATGAATAGTATAATGATTTAATATCTGTATATATTGTAAAATCATTATCACAGTAGATTTTGTTAACACTCATTTTTTTCTTGTATAAAAAGAAATTTGCGTGTTCTTTATTTCTCTTTTTATTTTGTGTATGTTATTATCAAAATTTCTCTAGGTAGCATGGTTACATTTCTGTACCTCTTAATACCCTTGATCCTCTACTATTATTCTATACTATGTCTAGTCCTTTATATTTCTTTATATTATTTTACACATTGTTTCTTAATTCATTTTGTAACATTAACCACAGGTTTGTCTTCATTCAATACTCTCTTTGTTTTGGCTCTCTGTGTTCTACATATGAGTGAGATCATTTGGTATTTCTTCTTCTCTCTCTGACTTACTCAACATCATATTAAGCAGAACTTTTACCACCTACTTACTCTCTTAGCAATTTCTGGAAGTACAAGAAGGTGGGTACCTACACTCATTTCAAAAATATCCTGGTGATGTCAGTCAAAATATCAGTGTACCTAAAATTTTGGTTAGATTTATGTCTCTGTAGAGAATTGTAGTTGAGTGGTGAGGCGGGGCCATCTACAAAGCTGCAATTTAAGGTGATGAGCATAACAGGTGTGACTTCAGCAGAGCAGGGACATGTTCCTCCTTCTCCTCCTTCCAAGAGTGCCAGCTTTTAGTTGTGTGGCCCTACCTTTTACGAATTTTAAGAACAGAGTCTATGGAGCTGGCCAAATGCGGACATGGTGACTACATTTTGAACTGTTCAATAAGGGATATTACATGTATATTGTTAGTGAGCACTTCAAAGATGAGACTGAAGATTAATTTTGCTTTAATTTAAAATATTCTGAAGTGTCTCCATTTGATAACAGGCTACCACATTGGATGTTGTAATCTTAGAACTGGATCCATAACATCCTATCCTAACTTGGAGCATTTTGGAAAGGTTCTAACATATATACCTAGTTCACATATATATCAGGATAATTGGTAAACAATAGCACCCACCCATAATATTACTTTATTATTTGTAAGGATTAGTATTAGTATTTAGGAGGATTTAAATGAGTATCAGGAGACTAGAGACTAAAACAAGAGTAAGGTTTCACAGTAAATCTCCAAACTACTAGATCTAATTTCCCTCTGGGGTAAGACAAGGAGAGTCTGAAAAACTTAAACAGTAGATTAACTTTGGAACTCACCATGAACACATACTCTTAATCTATACTCAATTCTGTTGTTTTGTTTCATAAATAGCATGTTTCTGGTCAGAATTACATTGCTTTTGTTGAGGTCAATAATTTCTTCTAGGAATAATGCTGGTGGGGTGGGGTAATTAATAATATTGCACAAGTGGAAAAGCTGAAAGGAACTAATTACATAAATTTGAGTTGAGTTAGCCTCTAATCACTTGGACCTCCTTTATCAAGACCTTTGCAGTTATCATCTAGGAAGATACCAATTCTATTCCACTGTCTTTTGAAATCTGCCACATGTTCAGCTTGTTTCATTTTAACTTGGGCTGTGCTAAGATATTAATAGGTAATATCTATTTCATCAGCAGAAGCCTTCAGTCAAAGAGGGAACAAAGTATGCCCCAACTTTTCTAGGCTGGCAGCTGAGTTAAGTAAAAGTAGAGGACAAACTGAGCAAATCTAATTCAATAAATATTGAGAATGTCACAGTGGCATGTAGAACTTTGGGGTAGAAAAACATAACTTCTCTTTTTTAGCCCAAGAAACTAATAGAGCAAATTCTCTTTGAAGTGGATGGAGTTGGAGCTAACAATATGGTATCATAATTTATTTGGACATTTATTCCAAATACATCAAAGTGGCCTAATTAAACCGTGACTTTTTTTTTATCAAATCCATATATTTTAAACTCTAAATAATTCAAGAGGTAAAAACATTTGCTAACCTTAGTTTGTTCATATATATGCATATATGTATAATGTACATATATATATTAAACTCTCATATATGTATATTCTTCCCATTATGTTTTCTGACAATGAAAAGCTTTTCCATTTGCTATCTGCAATTGTAGGTTATTCTTTTTTTTTTTTACTGTGACCAAAGTGCATTACAAATCTTTCACTGCATCATTTATGGTACATAGTGACAATGAATGAGGGGCATTCCCACCACCATTGCTTTCTCCCTCCACCCCTCTTCCCAGCATGAATCCCATATCTCCCTCCATTACCCCCCAGAATGCTAGAGCTACTGTTCTCCACTTTACAGCTTGTTGTAGATTGAGCATTCATTCCACCATCCTTGGAGATAAAAAGGATAAGAAAAAAGGGAGAAAAAAAATTTGGTAACTACTACCAAAAAAAGAAAGAGAGGAAAAAAAGTGGAAGAAAAAAGAAAAAAATGCACCCAGCAAATAAAAATAAAAATAGATCACCAAATTATAATCACAAGAGTGAAAAAGAAAGAAAAAAGTGGGAAAAAAAGAGAAGGAAAATAAAGTAAAATACTAACAAATAAAAACAAAACAAGAAAAAGTAGGGATGCTGGAGTGGCAGGGTTTGGCTTTCCCACCACTTTTTTTTTTTTTTTTTGCATAGGCACAGTAAACATTGGGGAAGAAAGGGAATTCCCGTGGCTTATGAGATTCAGGGTTTGTCCATCTTTGAAGCACAACATCATGGGATCAACCTCTGACTTCATATAGACTCATTACTCCATCCCAAAGGCATTTTTGTGGTGCCAGGAAACTTTCCTCTCAGTTGTGTGTGAGAAAATCAAGCCACTGTAGCTAACAATCTTGGTATTTGCGCAGGTTATAGGTCAGGGTCTAGAATAGAGTCTATGGTTCTAGAGGTTCCTATCCATCATTGTTGTTGTGTTCAGTCTTCTGTAACACTTGCTCCCTGTTTTCAGCT
Organism: Suncus etruscus; assembly: GCF_024139225.1. Classification (NCBI taxonomy): domain Eukaryota; kingdom Metazoa; phylum Chordata; class Mammalia; order Eulipotyphla; family Soricidae; genus Suncus; species Suncus etruscus. The sequence goes on from NC_064849.1 coordinate 29,852,411, forward strand.
ATTCTTAATATCTCTCCACCTCAATTTCCTTATAAAATAGGGTTTACAATACTTGCCTCTGAGAGTTATTAAATGAAATAATTAAAAAAAAAACAGTAAAGTAGGAAGCCATTTAAGTTGAATGTATTGGATTGGGATAGAGGTAGGAATTGCTCGTTCTTTAACACTGTTATAAAGACTTATGCTGATGTCTGATTCACCAAATCCACTGGGAAACATATGGGTAAATTTTCTAGACAGATGGCTTGATACATTCTGTGCTACTTACATGGTTTTCTATGGAGTTGCTTCAGCAAGACAGAGCCTCTTTCAGAAATCTTAAGGGGCTCAACTATATTAAGTGAAGCTCAAGGAAGAGGGAGTTGGGGCTTGAACCAAATGCAGTTACATGGACTTTCAGCACACTGAGAGTAAATAACATCTTGACTGCCACTAAATGTCAAAGCTGATGCTTGATGGCATTACATAAATTTAGCTTTAATTGAGCAAAACTAAATTCAACCAAATGGACCTATTTATATTCTCAAATAGAGAAATGAAGCCTAAATCATGGAGATTTTTATGCCTTGTGTCTGAGTTGTCTCCATATAACACACACGTGTAGAGTTCTATTTCCTTGGCTGTCAATTCTTATCTACTTGAGAACAAAGTCTAAAGTAAACAACCCTTCTCAGATACCAGCTGTTCCAAGGTCTACTCCATACAACTATAGGAAGAGTGATTTATTCAGGAGGAAAAATTGTTTATATTCCGTGAATCCTTGCATCCCTGCTCCATTAAAAATTAGTAACCAAATCCATCTACCACAACCTTAAAAAGAACAGGGTTCATAGGGGGTTCATCGTTTCTGGGTGCTAGCACATTTATGACTTTGAAAGAAATAATCTGTGAGATTTAAGTTGACTGCTATAAAGGATTAGATGTAAAGTTTTCTTTTTGGATGCTCACACTTTTTTCTAATACTCATAGAAGTGGGCTTGACAGCTACTTTTAGAAAAATGCTTAAATACATAAAGTACCAATTGTTTCCAGTCAAGTCTCTGAAATATTACATACATATATTTATGTAAAACAGGAAGAAATATGAAGGATTTTTGAATGGTGAACAGTAAACACTTTTGGCAGAAAAGATGTTAGGAGATAGGAGACTAGAAAGAGAAATTGTGCCACAAAAAAAAATCAGATTGTTAAAACATTATTTTTCAGAAGAAATAATGTCTGCTCTCCCAGAGCTGAAATTATTACTTTGTCACTTATGCTCTCTTTTCCTTGTTCTGGAATTGGTCAAAGTGAAGAATAGTTGTGCCTGTGAAAAAGACAGCATGCTCAGGAGGCACCTAACTGCCTCTTCTGCTGGCTAATAGGCTGGTTCTACCAGAGGTTCCTAAGTGTAGATCACTCTTCACTTCTTTAAGAGCGATTTCTGGTGTTTATGTCAGAAGGACTTCTAAATGATTTCCATCCTTCTTAACATTTTTACCATAAGTAATCTGCATTGTTTCTATTCACTAAATGCTCTGCTGGGCACTGTGCCAGAATTGATTGCAAGTGTCTTCATTTCCCCTTCTCTTTTCCTACCATTCAAAGCTTTAGGGCCTTGTTACAGACATCAAAAATGAGATCATTATATTGAATAACACACTGACAATGCATGATCTTTGATTTGTAGGTAAAAATCACGATGTTGCTTAAGATATGCTGTCAGGGATAGAAAGTAGGACCGGGGTGGGGGGAGTTTTCATCATACATTGCGTATTTCCTTTTATGATGAAGACTCTTTTTATATTATAATTTTGCAATGATTTTCACAGATCTTTAAGTTCCAAGTGGAGACTTACTTTAAATCCACTCCATTAAAATTTCTTTTGGCAGGAAGAGAAGTCTTTGAAATATGGGAATGTATTAGGGTATGTTCAAGAGAAAGGGACCATAAGACCAAGGGAAGAATGCTTGAATATGTGGGACTGAGTGGTGGCTTCTATCATTTTGGGAACAGGGTCTATTCCTCTAGCCTAGAGGAGAGTGTGAACTTCTAAGCCAGAATATCTATATTAGGTGTCTGCTCTGTGCTAGGTACACATTTCTAGATTTGTCCAGTTGAAGAAGCAGCAAGAAATCAAAAGTGTGTCTGAAAGACTCTATTCCAGCGGCAGTTGCTACTAGTACCATATATATGCTTGGTGTTGTGTACGTAAACTTTTTTTTTTTTTTTTTTTTTTTTTGGTTTTTGGGCCACACCTGGCGGTGCTCAGGGGTTACTCCTGGCTGTCTGCTCAGAAATAGCTCCTGGCAGGCACGGGGGACCATATGGGACACCGGGATTTGAACCAACCACCTTTGGCCCTGGATCGGCTGCTTGCAAGGCAAACGCCGCTGTGCTATCTCTCCGGGCCCGTACTTAAACATTTTAATGGGATTATTATGTTACTGACCCTACCCTGATCGATGATTATGCCCTATCCTAGGGTGTAACCTGGCATTCTGCTTCCACCCTAGGGTGGTACCTGATTCTGCTCCCACCATTGTATGGTACCTGATTCTGGGGGATAAAAATAAGGGTTTGTGGAAGGCAAGAAGCTTTTTGTCCTGGATCTATTCTTAGGCCTTTTGGCTTCGTCCTCTTCACGGAATAAAGAGCTGTTTTCTTCGGAAGGCTGACTGCCTGTTGGCTTTCTTCCCGCCGCATTCACCTCAGAACTGTCGACTGAACAGGGTAACAGATGTGTGGTCTGAGCTGGAGAAGAAAGGCCTCATCCTCCATCCCTCCATCAGTCAACCTCTTCAGGGGCTGACTTGCAACATTCTGGCTATTTTCAGTCCTGAAGAGCTTGGGTGTGGCTGACCCTATATAGGTGTGTGAACAAAGCTGGCAAAGGGTCAGGAGACTCACTTGCTCAGCTATGGAGCTTACACCCTGTGGTTACACAAAGGAAGTTACATAAATTTTGTTCAAATATCTCTACCTGGAGGAAGTTCAGGCCTGGTCAAAAGCTAAGGCCCAATGATAAGTAGCATCAGCATAGCTGCATGTCCTATAAACCAGGCACAGGAATTGGTGGTACAAAATGAGTAACTGCCAAACATATGCTAAGTACAAAAATATAAAGAAAACTCCCAGTGTAGATATTAAACAAGAGTGCTTCACTGTCCTCCTTCTTTTGGGGAGTAGTATATGCCCTTTGTCAAAGCCAGAGGAGGGATCAGGTACAGTCAATTTGAGATTAGTACTTGTATTATAAGAAAACAAAGGGAGAGAATTTAGGGGAAGGACTCTTAAGTTTAGGGATAGGAAAACTATGATTGAAATAGTAAATACAGGGCCTGGAGAGATAGCACAGCGGCGTTTGCCTTGCAAGCAGCCGATCCAGGACCTAAGGTGGTTGGTTCGAATCCCGGTGTCCCATATGGTCCCCCGTGCCTGCCAGGAGCTATTTCTGAGCAGACAGCCAGGAGTGACCCCTGAGCACCACCGGGTGTGGCCCAACCCCCCCAAAAAAAACAAAAACAAAAACAACCCCCCCAAAAAAAAAGAAATAGTAAATTTTAATTTTTGAAGTGATTTCTGGTTGAGAATGTTAATTTGTCCCCTATGACACACACATAGCCATGAACACATTGTACCATACGTACACTGATTGCCAGTGATTACAAATTATATATGTGGGGCTGGGCGGTGGCGCTGGAGGTAAGGTGCCTGCCTTGCCTGCGCTAGCCTAGGACGGACCGTGGTTCGATCCACCGGCGTCCCATATGGTCCCCCAAGAAGCCAGGAGCAACTTCTGAGCGCATAGCCAGGAGTAACCCCTGAGCGTCACAGGGTGTGGCCCAAAAACCAAAAAAAAAAAATTGTATATGTATATCTTCACTAAAGGAGATTTTTTAATCTTTAGTTTTTGCTTTCTTACTTAATTTTTCCCCTTTTTCTTTCTTTCTTTCTTTCTTTCTTTCTTCTTTCTTTCTTTCTTTCTTTCTTCTTTCTTTCTTTCTTTCTTTCTTTCTTTTTCTTTCTTTCTTTCTTCTTTCTTTCTTCTTTCTTTCTTTCTTTCTCTTCTTCTTTGTTTCTTTCTTTCTCTTTCTTTCTGTCTTTCTTTCTCTTCTCTCTTTCTTTCTTTCTTTCTTTCTTTCTTTTTCTTTCTTTTTCTTCTTTCTTTCTTTCTTTCTTTCTTTCTTTCTTTCTTTCTTTCTTCTCTTTCTTTCTTTCTTCTTTCTTTTCTTTCTTTCTTTCTTTTTTCTTTCTTTCTTTCTTTCTTTTCTTTTCTTTCTTTCTTTCGTTCTTCCTTCCTTCCTTCCTTCCTTCCTTCCTTCCTTCCTTCCTTGTCTTCTTTTTGTTTGCTTTCTTTTTTATTTTTTTATCTTATAGCTACATTCCCCTCATTTTCCTGGTTCTGGTTTGTATCCTTATTTTTTTTTATAGCTCCATAATAATTCTGGTAAATCAAAATTCTTCTGAATAGTGAGGTAGAGCATAAATTAATAAGTCTTTGCATACATTAAATACAAGCATTTGCCTTGCCCTCGCTAGCCTAGGACAGTCCTCCAGCATCCCATATGGTTCCCCAATCCAGGAGCAATTTCTGAGCGCATAGCCAAGTGTAACCCCTGAGAGTTACCAGGTGTGGCCCAAAACCAAACAAAAAAAAAATGCAAGCAGAAGTGCTGGAGCGTAGTACAATAGTTAAAGTGATTGCCTTGTACTTACTATAATCTGTGGTATCCTATTTGATCTCTCAAGTACAATCAGGAGTAATTTCTGAGTGCATATTTAAGAATAGTCCTTGAGCATCACCAGTTGTTCAAAACAAAACAAAACAAAATAAAAAGAAATTAGAGCAAAATGGATTGCAAAACACAATCTTTACATTTGTAGTTTTTACATTTAGCTATATTAATTTTTAAATAATATAATTTTTATTTTGATCATAGTGGCTTACATATTGTTGACAATAATATTTTAGGTACATGTTAACTTATTATCAGGGGGAGTCCCATCACCGAATTGTTCTCCTACACCTCCGTTCCCATCCTACCTCCCATATCTTCCTCCCTCACCCCCGGGGCTGCGAGAATACGTGGTCTCCTCTGTGCCTAACTTGCTACTTAGTGGTCTTACACCTGTTTGGTCTTGGTAGCTCCCTTATTTCCTCCTGTAACTGGGAGGCGAGACTAGATAGATAAGTTACATGGTTTTGTTTGAAGAAGAGAAAAGTAATAAACTGGGGTAAAAATCAAATATGCCGAAAATGGGCAAAGTCATTCTAGAGGCTCTCATCATGGGTTTGAGAGACGAAGGGGAAAAAGGTGAATCACCCCAACAGTACAAAAAGAAATGTCAAATAAAATATCCAGTGAACACTCCAACAATAAAGGTAAGAACCACATAAAAGCCATGATCTTGAGATAAAAACATGGCAGAGCACATAAAGAAAAGAAAGGAAGAAAATAAATATATAAATGGAGACAACAACTTCAATGACTACACCAAAACAAAGAAATCGACAAAAACTAGATAGATAAATTAAAAAAGGAGAAAAATTGTTTTGTGGTTTTTTTTCCCCCTCCTGCACAGGCACAGTAAATATTGGGGTCATTGAAAAAGAATTCCCTTGGCCTAAGAGCTACAGGGTTTCTCCACCCTTGGAGTATATTGTCATGGGATTAACTATAGACTCCGTACAGGTTCATTTACTCTCCCCTTGGTGCTTTTGTGCTGTTTGGAAGACTTCTGCTCCTTCCTGGGTGATAAAATCAGACCTCTGTATCTAAAGATCTCGGTATCTACACAAGTCAAGGGGTGGAATTTATGATGAAGTCTTTCTTTGTGGTTCTAGAAGTTCTGCTCCCTCAGTGTCATTTTAATCCATCTTCTGTGGTTGGTGGTCTTGGTCTTTGCGTTGATCCTAGGATTTTTTCCAGAAGACCCATTCTGTTGCAATTGTCTCAGACAGACCTTTGGAACTGGAGATCATGGTGGTTGTGCAGGCCATAGCTCAAACTCTAGACTAGGGCTTTTTTATTGGTCCCAGGATACATACAGTCCAGTCATGGTCCTATCAGCCAGTCATCTGTAGATCACAATCTTGGCTTTTGGACAGACCAAAGGGTGACAAGTCTTCTGATTTTGTCTTATCGTTAGCTGGTGTGGTAGAATAACTTGCTCTTAGGTCAAGTTGTTCCCATTTTCCTCGTTGTCAGGATATCATTTTAGAGCTGGCACTTGATGGTGTCCCAGCAGTATTAAGGAAGTCCCAGATGAGATTTGTTTACTGTAGCTGTTGTGAAGAACTGTGTCATTTCTATATCTGAGATCCAGGGTTCAAGGCTGGAAGGATGATGTCTAATCACCTGGGGTCTAAGTTGGGTCCATGTGATATATTTTCAGGGTGGGAGATGTCCCTGTATTGTAAACAAGTATGAGTTCTTATCCCTAGTAGAAAAGAGCTCATTTTTATACGTAAGATTTTCCCCTTTTTTAGTGTGTCTTTGCAGGGGGAAATGGTGCTACATTATATTGGCAGTGCATTTGGGGGTGGAAAGAGAAGAAAACAGAACAGGTCAGACTCCCAAAAAATATAAAAAAACAGAAATAAAACTATATGTGTTCACATAAATATATAAAAAATGAAATAAGGTAATTAAAGGAATAAAATGATGCAATAGACTATCTTACATTTTGGGGAAAAGAGGTACTGTGTACAGGTCTTATACTTATGATGGAAGTATAGGTTTCCCCATTGTCTTTTGAGATTTTCTTGTGATGTGTGGGTTCCCGAGCACTTTTTCATCGTGCACCTTGACCTTCTTCAGATTGGTAAGAGAATCGTGGCAGGAAGGTCTTGGGAAGAGTTCTTGCTTTGGGGGTACTTTTAGAGCTAAGTCCGTTTTCAAGTAACAGTCCATATTAGGAAGAGTTGGTAAGGAGGGACGCGCTTAGCTATATTGATTTATCCAGAACCATCTAGCTGGACAATATTCACTTTCTACGTAGTAGAAGTTTCCCTGAAATTTTCTTGCTTCTCAAGAGATAGCCAATGATATAGACTTTGTTTTCCTTCTCGTAGTCATTTTTTAGACCAGTAAGGAAAAAAAAAAAAACACATGTGCTTCTGGTCATATTCTATCATGTGAATAAGAGCAAATTTCTCAGGAATTGCTGGTGAACTTAAGAATGATATGAAAGTTTAAATTTCAAACCCTTAAAGTACAGTGTTCCAATGACACAATGTGGTTTCCAAACCTCCTCCTCATAATGAGTCTATTTGAAATTAATTAATTTGATTTTGTTGTTATTGTTATTGTTTTTAGGAAACACTTGACAGTGCTCTTGGCCTTACTTGGAATATTCCTGTCAGGACATGGAGAGACTGTCTGGGATGCTGAGAACAGAATCAGTCAATTCCATGCAAGCTACACACCCTCCCTACTATACTATCTCTCCTGTCCATGAATATATTAATTTTTATTGGGGAGGGGAGGTAAGTTATGTCACCTCAGCAATGCTCAGGGGGAAAGGATAGGGAGGAAGAAATAACTCATAGAATCTTCTGTGCCAGAATGAACAGTGCAGTCCCCTAAATTGTTCTCCTTCAGTACATATCATTTTATCTACAAACCTAAATGAAGTAAGCTTAGGCTTTTGGGGAAAAGTAAATTGAGTATAAATTGCCCTTATATTTAGGTTTTAGTTAAAGACTTGTCTATTATAGATTTTCAATACTTTCATGCAAATACATATTTTCCTGTTCTCTCTCATAAATGTGTAAGGAAAAGTGTTTATTTTTGGTAAATCTATGCTTATTTTGTATCACATCAAATGCCCCTGGGTAAGGGTGTGGTACACATCATTTATCACTGATTTTATTTTAAATTCTGAATACAAAAATTGGATGAGTACTCCACCTGTCCTTAGTCAGCTCAGTAATTACCTGACTTCCTTGGAGAGAAGGAAAGCATTAGGAAGGAGGCCCTTTATTTGCCTACCATCAGCATTATTAACTTCCTCACATCTGTATTTTGTAAACATTACAAGATCTATGAAGATTAATTATTAGTGCCATATCCCATAATTCTTGGTTGAAGCATTTGAAATCTTTTTTTTTAGAAGAAAATAACCTTCTCAAATTTTACCTCTATTAAACTGTTGTGCAGAAATGGAACTATATATATATATATATCTTATTACTTTAGTATGAAATTAAGCATTATTAAAATATATTATAGTTGGGGCTGGAGTAGTAGTTCAGCAGTAGGTTGCTTGCCTTGCAGGCAGCTGACACAAGACAGAATTTGGTTCGATCCCTGTTGAACCTGTCCTTGTCGTCCCCAAGCCAGGAGCAATTTCTGAGTGCATAGCCAGGAGTAACCCTTGAGCATCACCAGGTGAGGCTCAATAAACCAATATATATATATATATATTATATATATATATAAAATAGGACTGTATAGAGTATATAAGGGCTTATTATGTATCTTTTATATCATGAGCAATTTCATCATTTTGTCATTGATTGTTAATGATATTTATATTTTCATAAGAGAACCTTCAAAGAAACATTCAATTAGAACATTCACAAAAATTTTGTCATATATAGATGATATGTAATTATATGTGTTGTGCTCTACTCTATGTTTTTTACTTCGTATTTTTTTGTTTGTTTGTTTGTTTTTGCTTCACACCAGGCAGTGCTCAGGGGCTACTCCCAGCTCTATGCTCAGAAATTGCTTCTGGAAAGCTCAGGGACCATATGGGATGCCGGGATTCGAACCACTGTCCTTCTGCATGCAAGGCATATGCCTTACCTACATGCTATCTCTCCAGCCTCATATTTTTACATTTAATAATCATATTTTGTTAAACTCAGATACTATGGCTTATATAGTTATTCATAATAAGTTTCAGGCATACAATACTTTAACACCAATCCCACCAATGGTGTGACCTATTCAACAATGCTAGTCTCAGACTCTCTCAATAAAATTCTGCTTGATTCTTAAGAAATCCACAATGACCTATTATTTTGATGCTAAAATCTCAGGTCCACACGATATTTTTTTAGGTTCAATTCACTTTTCACCTTGTCACTTGCAAGTCAATAAATACCCTATTTGACAGTGGAGGTTAAACTACTCAATCTAGAGGGTATCCTCAACCTCTTGCTACACTTCCTGTCTGAAAGAGCCCTTCATAAACACATCTCTGGGTAGCAGCAAGAAGACAAATTAGCAACTTGAAAAATCAGGCTGTATTTTCACAATCTGTCATAATCTCTTTGATGTTGTTATGAAAGAGGCTTGTCAGATTTCCTTTTTTCCTCTAAGTTATGGCTCAATAATTATCCAAATCTCCATGATGCTGTCATTACCAAGTGTGCTGAAAAGCCAACTTCTATTCCACACTACTGCCCTGCCTATTTAGCATTTGTATTTCCAAACCTCTTAGAAATGATGATGCAACATAAGAGCACACCAGCACATTTTTTGGAATTAAACTTCAAAAGAACTAAGACACATCTTTAATGCAGATCATGAAATAGAACAGTATAGAACTAAGGGCAAGTAGATTATTTCAAGGGGATGAGAGCATGCTTGGCATGCAAGAGGTCCCAAATTTGAGCTCTGGTGTTACACAGAAATCCCTCGATACCTCCAACACACCACATCTAATTGTATGTAGTAAGGTTTGGACCCTTGAACACCACTGAAAAGATCACCCTCTCCCCAAAGTTGAAAATAAAATATTAAAACTGTTATCTTATTTTTTTCCTTTACTTTCAGAACACTTATCCAGATATTTTCTTTATAACACTAATCCTCTGATATTTTCCCTTGGAGGAAAAGAAACGTTTCCATGGTAAATGTAAAATTTGGGATTAATGTGTACTCTACTCTTTCAAAGAAATTTAAAAATGCAAAATTGTGAAACACTCAGCTATATGACTTTGAACAAGATATCTAACCTCTCTGTCAGATTGCCTCTCCTGTCACTGCATGCTTTTAATTCATTTAAAAAGTATCAAGTGATGGAACCTGGCTGACTAGGGGTCAGGGGAGCCCAAGCCAGCCTGGGTGCAGAAGAAGCGGGAGCAGTTATGGGTCTTCAGGGACATGAGCCACGACGGACTACTGGACCAAGCCGAGGTGGGTCACTGGGTGCTGCCACCTGCCCAGGACTAGCCGTTGGTGGAGGCCAATCATCTACTGCATGAGAGTGACCATGACAAGGACGGGCGTCTGAGCAAAGCCGAGATCTTGGGCAACTGGAACGTTTGTGGGCAGTCACGCCACCTACTAAGGCAAAGACCTGACACAGCACCATGACGAGCTCTGAACCCCCCAGGTTCCCTTGACCTGTCTCTTCAGCCACCCCAAGGGTTCACGAGCACTGGAAGCACCTGCCAAGCCCCTCATCTCCCCAACGGCCCATCCAGCCTCCTGGCTCTCCTGCAACTCCAATCTGAGCCTATTGCCGGACCCAGGGAGGCAATAAAATACAGTGCTGGGAAAAAAAATGTATCAAGTGGGGCCAGAACGATAGCACAGCGGTAGGGCATTTGCTTTGCACACAGCTGACCCAGGCTTCATCCCCCGGTCTAATATGATACCCTGAGCCCAGAGCAATTTCTGAACACAGAGACAGTAATAACCCCTGAGCATCACCAGGCATGGGCCCAAAACTAACTAACTAAAATAAAATGAATTAAGTACCTAGAAAAGTAAGCAACTATTTTTATAATCCAGTATGTTTAAAGTTTTTATCCATACTAGTTGTAAACATTAATCCAGATTTTATTTAAATTAGATTGTGAGATAAGAGTGTCTAATGTATAAGAAAATTAGTAAGAATGACATGATCTTCTTTCTTTCCTCTTCCACTGGAATTCCTCTGAAAGTCTCTCCTGCCAGGAAAGGCAATGTTCATAGAATGCCTGACTTGCCTTCTGCTGCAAATAACAATTTTTTTTCCACCCTGAGTCCATCAACGTTCCCTGGGTGCTAGGAAGTAGGTGTCAATTCCTGTACTCTGCAGAGCAAGTAAACTTTAGGTGCAACTTAGTGGCTGCCTCAGAGAACAAACATCTGAGCTGCACAAAGGCTCAAAGCAGACTTTACTGGTCTGAACCTGTGCCATGCATTTTCTAGGTGACTGCGTGGATCAGACAGAGAGGTTAAAAACACTCTCTTATCAAGGCTACTCCCCTTACTTTCCACTTTATCCACGTCACCTCCAAAACTTAACCAGAGAGCTGCAAAATAATTGTTGAGAGTTGACCTACAACAGAATTTGAACTATCAGGGGAACTCCACTTCTTGTGGGAGTTTCTCTGCTACCTGTAATAATAGCAGTATTGTTGGCAGTATTTCTTATCAATTGTTTTTACATCTCAAGTATGGCCCATTGGTAGTGTTTCTGTATGAGGGAGGTATTTGTTTATTTGTTTTTGGGCCACACCTGGTGACAATCAGGAGTTACTCCTGGCTCTGCACTCAGAAATCACTCCTGACTTGGGGGACCATATGGGATGCCAGAGGATCGAACCAAGGTCTGTTCTATATCAGTTGCATGCAAGGCAAATGCCCTATTGCTGTGCCACCACTCTGGCCCTTGAGGGAGGTATTTTTATGAACATTCCCTTTATATTTGAAGATTTTTAGTCTCCTTTTATTTAGATTTTATTTATACTGATTAGTCCTAGAAGCGTGCTATTTTATTTCACAGTAATCTATGAATAATCCTCCCCCCCCCATTCCAAACTTTGATGTGTTTGAAATCACTGAGAACATTTCCTTTCTTCTTTACCTTAACTACCGCTGGTAATAATGGCTTTCATCATTGGACATAGACAGAGATCCTTTTGAATATCTTTTTGAGCCATAAATAGAGGCAATACAGGGAACATTTGCATTTTACTTTAAACTAAAAATGTAGGAGCAAACAGAGCTTGAAATATTTTCTGTGGCACTGCTCTAAAGCTGTGCAATGTGCCTCTTAAATTACAATTTCACTTTTTCAAGGGCAAAGCAGAAACTCAGAGGGCTGAATGGAGCCACCCAGATTGTTATTTTGTATATATGAACTATCCAGACAATATAACATTTGAAAGAACTACGAGATCTTTTTTTCTTTGCTTCAGTTCCACCTGAGTTCTAAATTTGATGGATGATATTCAACATGCAGGAGCAGTACTAGTAGTAAATAAGTAAGATCAAATGAAATAATGGTTATAAAATACAGGTACATAATGTTTAACATGCACATATAAAGTGTTACCGAGTCTACTGTCACTGGAAACAGCACTGAATGATGTGAGCAAGGCTCGCATATTCTTTCAGAGACCCTCAAGACAACTGCATGTTTATCAATAGCCTTAGGGAATGAATAGACAAGAAGGAATTGATTGAACTTCACAAGGGTAAAATATTTTTCTACCTGCACTTCCCATGAACATTATTACCATTTTGTTTGTACTTTGGTTTCTGTCTACTATAGAACAGGAGAGAACAGGAGAATCCTTCCTTGTGTGCTGTAAAACTGAAAACAAAGAGATTGATACTATATTTAAGACATATGCTGAATTTTACTTTGGTGATTCTCAATTGCATTTTCTATTGTGAGGTCTTCAAATCCTTTATATTATCTGTGTTCCCTACAATTCAATCCTGATGTTATCTACCTGCTTTTTCCTCTAGGTTCACAAGTCAAAGGACTCAATTATATAAGACACAAATATATACATGTCATAATATACAAATACATATATATCATACATGCTGAAATATATGTATATGTATGCATATACATACACACACACATATATAAAGTCCCTATTAGATTTGCCCAGGGACCTATCAGGAGTCCCAACAACACCTGAATTTCTGAAATATAAATTAATAATTCTATGCTGGTCAGGTTCATGGACTCATTTTATAATAAAAATGATATAAACCAAGCCAGGAAAATTATGGCTACTGAAAGCTGAAAATCTAGGAAAAAAAGATGGTGGGCCAAGTCCCCACCCTGCTGAAGCCACTCCTGCTGCACTCATCACTTCTTCACCTATGATCTTGCTGCACCACTCTTCTATGACTTTCTGCAGAAACAGCAATCCTTCCAAAACTCTAGGTATGCTGGTATTTGGGTTAATATCACCAGGACTTTTTTGGGGTGAGTCAGAGGACCCTCTCTCTATCTTCTCAGACTTCTGAAAGACCAAGCAGCCAAAAACATGTCCCCCAAACCCTAATATAAGCAATAGTGCTTGAAATTTCTTCATTCATGTTTAATTCTATCTTTCCTATAGGAACACATATTTAGGTGCCATTGTGCAGGTGAAGTCATTTAATATTCAGAAACAAAACACCAGAATGGCTAGCTAGCAGCAAGAGCTTGCTAAACCTTCTGACAATGACTTAATGGCCTAATAGAATTACTCTACTTATCACAAATTTGCTTATTTCTATACTACCTCATTTTTTCTTTTGTTGCTTTTTCTCTTTTATTAAATAAGTTTGCTCTCACTTATCTGTAAACAAATGTATTATGATTGTTACAAGTCAGCCCTTGATGGGATTGACTGATAGAGGGATGGAGGATGAGGTCTTTCCCCTCCAGCTCGGAGCACCAGTCTGCCACCCTGTCTAGCCGACGGTTCTGAGGTGAAACAGGAGGTAAACAGCTCGCAGACAGTCATGATTGTGGAAATATTAGCTTTATTCGGTGGACAAGACTGAAGTCCAAAGACTCAGCCTCAGTTCCAACAAAAAGCCCCCCCCCCCCGCCCCCGCCTTCCACAGACCCTTGTTTTTATCCCCCAGAATCAGGTACCACCCAATGGTGGGATCAGATACCAACCAATGGTGGAAGCAGAATCAGGTATTACCCTAGGGTGGGGGCAGAATGCCAGGTCACACCCTAGGGTAGGGCACAATCACCAATCAGGTTAGGGTGAGTAACATAGTAATCCCCTAAAATATTTACATACACAACAATGATCAACTCTGTCAACTATGTGATAAATGCTACTTAAATAAAGTAAATTAAATTAAATAATTATATTTCAACCCTCAGCAATTTTTATAATTTGCAAAATCAGTACAAAGAATATGAATAAACACTAATAATATTTTCTGGTTTAATATATATATATTAAATTATATATGGCCAAAGTATATGAATGGGCAAAGTAAAGAGATTCAAAGTTCACAGAGCAAGTTATGGGGGGCAGAGAGGGTGATATCTAGGAATTTCTATGCCCTCTATGGGTGTGCCCCATTGTACACACTTAAATACATTTACCAACTTCAAATACATCTAAATACAATTTTTCACCATTTTTGACAGCTCAGATATTCATAACTTCTCTATTCCCAGATAAGTTAAATCTGGGAAACAGGGCTCAAAGATCCAATTGTATAATACTTTGCTCTTTCTAATTTCTTGTCCTCTTGGGGCTTTTTAGCATACTTTCCCAAAGTTATTACATCAGCATAACTCCAATGTGTTGAAAAGTGTCTTTAGTATAAACAGTAGAGGAGACTTCTATCAATCAAGGCATTCCAAGGACTTTAGGAGATTTGTGTCAGATCTGGGAATGAAAAATGAAGTATTCCTTATACTATGACTTTTGTTTACTAGATTTTATTATCTATAGCTGTGCTATGTTTTATGAGAAAGTGCATGTCCATTATCTTCTCAGTTCTTCCACTTCCACAAAACACACATATACATAACTTTTTACAATATTCATAACACCCAATACAGTATTGGTGCAGTATTGGTGTCCATGAACCTCTAAAATCTATAGCTTTCCCTAGAATGCATTTTGGTTTTGTACTGTAGACATATGACAACATTTAAAGGATTCAGAGAATGACACCTTAAATCAAACTGGTCCAACATGAGAATATTTATTTTTTTTGGTTTTTGGGCCACACTCGGAGACACTCAGGGATTACTCCAGGCTATGCGCGCAGAATCTCTCCTGACTTGGGGGACCATATGGGATGCCAGTGGACCGAACAGCAGTTCGTCCTAGGCTAGCACTGGGAAGGCAGATGCCTTATCGCTTGCGCCATTGCTTTGCCCCCACCTTTTTTATTTTTTGGCAGCATGAGAAATATTTTAAACTATAGACAATGGAGAAAAGGCGAACTGAGGACTAACTTCCAAAACTTCTGCCCCTCTCCTATCAGATTCTTAATAACTGGAAACAACCACATCTCCTAATACCTCGTTTGTACAATGAGGAATCTAACTAACTAATTAGTCTTTATATCCCTTTATATTTAATTTCCCATGGTTTGCTTCATTTGGAAGCCTAGAAATATTCCCCTTTACCACTTCTCTCTTTATGCATTATTCTTTGTTAATATGCTATGTAAATCCCAAATTCTAGTAACCCTTTTATGTTACAATCACTAGGTTGTTCTCTGTATATGTGTGATATGTAATAAAAATGTGCTTACTTTCTCTTAACTCTCTTAACTTTTATCACTCTAATTTATTTGCATTTGAAAGTGACCTTAGAGATACAGAGGGAGATTATTCTTTTTTGCTCTCTTCACAATACTTATTATTGTAAAGTCGTTCAGAAAAGCTTCACTGCCCCAATCACAATCTTTTTATTTTTTTTTTAATATTTTTCCCAAATCATCATGAGGTTCAGAGTTCAAAAGTTACAATAGTGGAGTTTTGGTCATACAGTATTTCAACACCCATTCCTCAATCAGTGCTTATTTGCTACTTCCAATTACCCTAGTTTCTCTTCTGTCTCCTCACCCCCACCCTACTTTTCCTTTATTGCAGACAATTTTCAACTCTTTCTGTCTCTCCTTTTGTTTTATTTTTTTTCTTTTAGGCACGGGATTTGCAACACTGTCACTAAAGAGGTAACTTGAATATCACTTAATTTCTTTTCAGTTACCATTTCTTGTTCAGAGAGATCCTTTCCAACTATCATACACATCATATTTTAAATTTACTAAATTAATGGTAGTGGTGGTGCTTCAGAGGGTTGCACACTTGATCGTAGGATCTGGGAATACAACAGCAGAGCCAGGGCTCACATTTTATAATATAGGCCAGTACTAGGGATCTAACTAAATTTGAGCATGTAAAGCAAACTCTCTGAACTCCTGGTCACATTGCTGGACACCTCCCTGCTTTTTCAATATCATATTTTAGCCTTATTGATGAGCCAGCAAAGAAAAACTCATCTGGACTTGCAATGTTGCAGAAATACAAAGAAGACAATTTTCAGTAATGCTTACTAAGTAATATTTCAGAGGTTCCCAAGAAGGACATACCCTCACCCTAAAAAACCTACTTGATAGTTCAAACTTTTTATGAGCTGAGTCTTTACTCTAGATGGAATTTTTTGGAAAACCAAATTCTTATTAAATAAGCTGCAATAATACTGAAAAACGGAAAAGAAGGTTTAGTCATAAAAGAGCTTGTTGTGTAGGTTCCCTCAGTTACAGAGAAAATTCCAGAATTTCAAACCACAATCATGGACTTGTAGGCTGACTGTAAGACTGTGGTTCCTGGCTCACTTCTGTTCTCCAAATTGTGGTTCCAGGAAATGTATAAAAAGGGTCATTTTTATCTGCTGCATTAACAGCAGCACAACCCATTCTTAATAATAGGAAACAGCATTTGGAGTTAAAATTTAATCAACCCCTTGGCATTCCCAATTAGGATTATAGAGTGTTTTATTTGTTCAGTAATGGTATTTCAAAAGGGCAAAAAAAGTTTTGTTTTACCCTCAGAGAACAAATTATATAGAAATCTATAATGCTACTTTTTTTTCAAATCACAGTAGAAATATTCCTTGAAGCTTTCTTTCTTTGACCAAAGTGAAATGATTCAGGCTTCTGGTAGTAAGAATGTTATGCTGAGGAACATAACTCAGAAGATTTCACAATTATCTAGAGATTTTATTTGTTCATACAAGAGGATAACACACCAGACCTTTGTGTATAGTACTATGATGACATGGAAATACCAAATCGATTAGTTTTTTAAATATAAAGTAAAAAGAGCAAACTCAATATTTAAAGAAGCTTCAGAGATTTAACAACAATTGGTTGATATTTGTTCTTGTGTAAGAGCTCAATGAGGTTGTAAATGCTATTCAAGTGAGAAAAGTGAACTCTAAAAATTAGAAAATATTCAACAGTTGGGTGCATGTGTCACAAACATGTACACATGTCTAGAATATGTTGCTATGAGGCTTCCTAAGGAGGTTACCGATTTGTGACAAGCACTTCCCAAGAAAGGGGCTTCTTTGCTCTCCCTCCCCAGTTCCATAACACCTGCCCCAGTTGAGTTACTCAGTAGGGATTTTTCAGCACCCATCAGTTATGTCTCCTCAACTGACTTATACCAGAGGGGAGTTATTATACAGAACAAAAGCTCTGAGTACCATATTGTCTAAGAGGATTTAGGGAGAAATCTCTGGAGGAAGTCTGGACTTTTGTGGAAAAAAAAAATGTAACTTCAAAGCTGCCTGCAGCTGGAATGTCCCAAACTCATTAATACGAAGAGGAAGAAGACATTTGTGAAAGTCAGTTCTAAAGGTAAAAATTATTGAATGGAATATTTGTTCATAGTTGATTTTTTGAATATGTGAATATATTAGGACAGATCCAATTTTTAATTCATTGTCTATGACTTTGGGGAGAGGAGTGCAGTGTATTTTCAAAGCATCAGCCCAGGTTTTGCTGAATTAGCTGCATACTGTCTTCGTTTATATTGTGGACAGCCCTGTGATGAGTCCCTTCCTTTATGGACTGTAGTTAGATATATTTTTGGAATCCACATTTAGCTGGAATTAAATCTTATTTGTTATTTAGATTTAGGCTTTTACATAAACTTATTCATTTCTCATGGGATACCAAAAGATTTCACATCATCATTGGGATAATGGCATCCCAGTTTTTATCTCTATTACAGTGTCATAGTGTCATCCATCCATCATTGCAGACTTTGAGATCTATATCGGAACTGGAGGTTTTGTGTCTTATATCCTAAATAATGTTCCTTCAAGTTTCATATATTGGAGCTCAACCTCGGTATGTCCACATTTGTTTATAAAGTAGTGAAAATGGTAAGTAAATTTAAATAAGGTCATATGGGTTTATTTCCCAAATATGGGGATCATTGTAGGGAGAAGGAGAGAGACCAGAGATCATCAATTTGAGTACTCAGTGAAAATTTGAGAAACAGGAAATAAAAAAAAAAACAAAAACAAACAAACAAACAAAAAACTTCTCAAGATAAACCAACCCTGCCAGGCACTTGGTCTTGGATTTCCAACTTTAAGACTTATGATAAATAAGTTTGACTATTCAAATTCTCACTTAATATCATGATTAGTTTATTGAAAGAAGACCTTTATTTAAAACACAGTATAAATAAACCCTCTTGACTACAGCTAGTTGATATAGATAAGAAATAATTATCTACAGCCTACTTCTGGTCAAAAAAATCAACCAAACTTTTAATAAAAAACAAAAAACATTTATATTCAGCAATAAGTTATAATTATTCAGTAGCCCATTTTCCAAGCTGTCTATTCATGTTTAAGAAACTTTGTGGCAGAGATCTCTCCAGGCAGTTCAAAGAATAAAGCAAGATTCAACCTTGGGCAGGGTGTCTTTCAATGTATGACATATTACCCTCATTAATTAATAGTCACTAATTTTCACTGGCACAACTGAGAGGGCTTGACAAATTTTATGTGAGCAGTAGAGGTTATAGGAGGAAATGGGAGACCCCAGAAAAAGCCTCAGAGGCATTGGGGAGAATATGCAAACTTCACTTAGATCATATTCCTAAGTATCAATTTTTTCTATTTACAATATATATAAATGATGTGATTTGAAGACTTACTATACTTTGTTGTTATAATAGCCAAAATATACAAATACACTATATCTAAGGAGAATATTATTGAAAGTTATGAAAGTTTGATATGTGGCATTAAGCTGCCAAAAGTATATTTATTAGTTCATATCCTGTCTGGGATGACATTCTCTCTTGTAAATGGGAACACATTGCAATAGTAATTTTCAAGATCTTTCCTCAAATATAGAGTGAATATAGGACAAATTTGAGAATAGGAGAAAAGAATTGGAAAGATGTTTTAACTTTCTTGGAAGTCTTTCAAATCTAATGTACAAAGATAAAGAATATTTTGACTACCAAATTAACAGAGAAAATTCACCTTTGTTTTGTGAGAAATAAAAACAGGAAACATTTCGGGGGGCCACACCCCTAGACGCTTAGAGGTTGCTCCTGGCTTGAGGGACCTTATGGGACGCTGGATCCCAGGTTCCTCCTGGGTCAGCCGCATGCAAGGCAAACACCCTACCGCTGTGGTATTGCTCCGGCCTCCAAACCAGGAATTTTGTACATTTTGTAGAAGTATAACTTGAAGTGTAATATGTTAAAGGTACTGAAAGTATTACACTGAAATTATTATTGACTTTGTGCAGTCAATGTAGCATTTTTAAGGAAAATATATATTAAAGAAGTTATTATCTAAAAATTTTGCCTAGTCAATGTTTCTGAGACATGAAATATTCTTAAACTTTTTTTTTTTTAACCACTCAGCTGACATATATTTTATTCTTCAGTGACACTCCTCTCAGAACAGTTTTGAAGGTATCTGGTGACATGACTAAAGTCCTGGAACTAACAGATTCTTGCTTCTGGAACATTTTAAAAATCAGGACTACCTCTATTCTTGCAGCTGTACTTCCATATCTCTCTTCCCTAGCACCACATGGACATTTACAGTGTATTGTTTTAAAAGATTATAGGAGATAAATGGGGATCAGCACATCATAGATTATAGACAGCAATGGAAAATAGCAGCTGTGAGTCTTGCTGGTTCATTGGCTGATCCTATAATGTGAGATTCTCTTTGAACAGATTTTTTTCCTTCCTCATTGCTGCTCTCTTGGATACCCACCTTTTTCCAGGACTCTCTTCTTAAAGTCAGTCTTTTTCATAATAAAAAAGGGCTCCTCAATCAATATTATTTTGCAAAACTTTATTTTGAGAAAATACTAATGAGGCAAATGTCTTAACTCCCTTGAATTTTCTAAGCAGAAAAAGAAAAACACCAGAAACCTACATATCTGACAACTTTTTAATGAATCATTTTAAAATTCTAAGTGAAATTAGGAAATCAGACATATACTGACAACCAACTAGATTTAACAACACAAAGACTTGCATGGTAAAACAGAAATTTGGAGGTCTCATTTACATTTTGGCAAAATTATATAAGTGAAGTATAGAAAGAATAAAATCAGAGAAATGTCTTGGTAGATATTTTAGGGAGACAAAATTTGATTTTAAAGATCTGGGCATCTTCTTATTTTGTATACCATGGTAATTATTTACAAGGGCACTGTATCACTTATAAGATTAGAACAAAGTCCAGTGAGTTAACTCTTTCTGTGGGAAATAATTTAGAGTTTTGTAATGAACAGGATCATTTTTGGCATATTTTGGATCATATTTCACTTCTGATTTGGGGAATAGCTAAGCTGGCAGAGTAACATTAATAAATATTTTCTGTCTTTAGAGTAGTTCTTGCACAGACTTGTATATAGTTAATCTGTATTTCTCCTAGTGGCTTTATGTCAGGATTAGAATGCAATTATTTATAAATTTGAATGCATGTCACAGTGATGCTATGTTTAAGAGGAAAACATCAACTTGTATAGCATCTGATGATATAAATCTGCTTTCAGTTTAGTCAGTGCCAGAATTGCACATTATCCACAGAATAGTCACATACAGAGTTTATGGTATGCAGCTCTGTGTGAAATGCCTACACTTTTCTGCATACATTTTGCAAAGGCATTCTAAATTGTTTGGCAATAGAAAACAGGGGGCGATGAGACAAAGGCTGTATACAGACATAATTACAAGACAAATTTTGTTGTTGGGTGGGAGATAAAGAAAAACAAGGCATGAACATTAAGGGGTACAACCCTTTAGAAGTGACAACTACAACTGAACCTAAATTTTGAAGATTGTGGTCAATATCAACTTGAGAATTCCCTCTTCTCGATGGCAACCCAGATGTATAAAGGGAATTTGTGTCATCCATTTGGAGCCAATTCTGCAGAGATTTAGTCCGGTTTCATCATCTAGGTTATTAATAAAAAAATTCAACTGTGCTAGTCAAATTAGTAAAAAGTTCAACAATGCACACTATTATTTCATAGTTTTTATGGCTCATTTTAATTTTATTATTTTAATTCTAGCTGCCCTATTTATGGAAGTTTTGAAAAAAAAAAACATTCTCTTTTCTTTTTTAGATTCTAGAATCAGGCCACATTTTTGGGTTCCATCTTCAAAGCCAACAGTGGTATGTCTTTTTTTTCCTTCTGTAGAGAGCTTCCTCTGATCATAATCAGATAAGATTCTCTGCTTTTAAGGATCATTGTGGTTACATTAGACTAGCCCAGATAATCCACACCAATCTCTCCATCTCAATGTCCTTAAAATAATCACAGTTGCAAAGTCCTTTTTTGCCATATAAGGTCATCTTTTTATAGGTTTAGTGGATTAAGACATGGATATCTTGGAGGGATTGTTATTTTGCCTACTACATTCCTTGTGAAGTATGGTGTAATAATATAAGATAATAGCAAGGGAAAATGTTTGCACAGAGATTTTCAGGCCTGATAACATTTTATTCTTATTGCCAATGCCTGTGTATTTTCATCAAAAGAGGTTATTTGAAAGGTGTTACATGATCATTTCATGATGTCAAAGCAGCAAGAATTAGCCTTGAACAATAACCACACTTGGATATAATGGTACCCACAGTCACCCTGTTGCTCAATTATTGGATAGGGAACCACTGTGTTTCATGTGGATGGTATTTACAAATGTGGTCATTTAAGTAGAAAGCAATGAAATGTCCAGATCTAAAACAGTTAACAAACATTAATTTGTGTGGGTGAAGTAATGGGAAATACTCTGTAATGGGAGAAATTCCATTAAATTCTAAGCATCTAAGTGTATAAGAACCTTCATTTCCTTTTCCATTTGTTAAGTAGCTTTTTATTATGATTTCATCTATAAGTCTAATGAATTGTCTCCTTAAAAACTATGTGCTTAGCTTTATGGTTTAAAAATAGTATTATTAAAATATCTTAAGTAAGAGTGGCTTTTTGAATTTCATTGCATTTGGATAGTGCAAGTAAATTGCCTGATTATTACTTTGTTGGCTCAATATGCTGGTTCTGATACTGAAATTCATTCTTCCGAATATTAAATAAGAAAGCACTGATGAGGATGATTTTGCGCACTGCTTAATGAAGAGATCCCAAAAGAATGAAGATAACCATATATGAAAAATTTGTGTTACTAATATATACTCACTTGAGATTAAGATAAAGAAATTCCAGTTAAATATAATGACTGCTTTGGTTGCTTTTCTGATTAGTTCTCCTTTTATCTACCTAACAAGATCATAGCAGTTCAGATCAGTTAACACATTCTAGATGTCATTCAACCCTAACCCTATTCATGTAAACAAATTGCTATGTTTTCTCCCACCAGCCACATGGATGGCATATGCAAAATCACAAATACCAGATTGTTTTCTATAAAGCTTTCTTGTGGGAACTTACGTTTCTGATTTGAAAGCCCTTTATTTGTATTAGCAATGGGTGTGAATAACTGTCTTGAAACTATAAGACCTGAACAGAAGGGTAACTGTACATTTTAAGTGACAACAGTTAAAATTATCATATCTATGAATATCAGCTGAGAGAAAATATGGAATAAGGAATGGGGAGGCACATCAAATTAAATTTGTTGACATTCCTCTATCAAAGCACTCACAGTTTTAAGAAACCTTAAAGTTGGTTTTTAAAGTCCTATAAGGAGAAAGTGGTAAAATAACCTGCATAATAGCAGCAGTAGCCTTTATTAGAAATGAAAAGTGGGACGGATTTTGGCAGGTAGAAAGAAACTCACTGGCTATTTTGATTTTAATTGAGTCAATAGAAAGAGGTGATCATGCAAGCAGGTGTCAATATCAACATAAATTTTATTTTTTTGGTTGCCCTTATATAAGAAAATGAATCAGTGCCATATAAAAAGCTGATAATAGATCAAAGAGATATGGGCAATGGGGAACATTGAGGCAAAAACATGTGTCATTACATAGTACTACTTAAACACAAGAAAAAATAAAAGAAATCAAAGAATTGTAGAACCTAGAGTTGAAGTCCTCAGAAGAGAGCTGAAATAATTACTATTTAAATTTTTAAGCTATAAATGTTTGATATCCATCGTGTTTTCTATGATATATTGTATATATTCAGTTACTTTCAACAAAGGCAATCTTAAATGGTCCATAGTGTGACAATATCTCCCTTTCAACAAATATAGATGCATCTGAAATGACTGCTGTTAATCCCAGGAATTATTCAAATAAGACTGATGACACTTTTAGAAGCAGGTTTTAAGATATGAAAATGGCTTGGGAAAAGTACTTGTTTTATAGGGGTACTAGGCTTCAGCTTAGGGACTGAACGAAAACAGGAAGCAAGTGTTACAGAAGACTGAACACCACAACAATGATGAATAGGAACCTCACAGGGGTCCTCAAACCTTTTAAATAGAAGGCTAGTTCACTGTCCCTCAGACCATTGGAGGGTCTGACTATAGTAAAAACAAAACTTATGAACGAATTCTTATGCACATTGCATATATCTTATTTTGTAATGAAGAAACAAAACAGATACAAATACAATATGTGGCCCGTGGGCCATAGTTTGAGGACCACTGCTAGAGACTCTATCCTAGACCCTGACCTATAACCTGCGCAAATACCAAGATAACTAGCTACAGTGGCTTGATTTTCTTACACACAACCAAGAAGAATCTTTCTTGGCATCACAAAAAAGCCTTTGGGATGGGGTAATAAGTATATATGGAGCCAGGGGTTGATCCCATGATGGTATGCTTCAAGGATGGAGAAACCCTGAAACTCTTAGGCCACGGGAATTCCCTTTCTTCCCCAATGCTTACTGTGCCTATGCAAAAAAAAAGAAAAACGTGGGGGGAACGCCAAACCCTACCATTCCAGCACCCATACCTTTTCTTGTTTTGTTTTGATTTGTTAGTTTTTGACTTTATTTTCCTTCTCCTTTTTCTTCCACTTTTTCTTTTTCACACTTGTGATTATTATTTAGAAATTTATTTTTATTTTTATTTGCCGGATCCATTTTTTTTCTTTTTCTTCCATTTTTTTTTCTTTTTTTCTCTCTCTCTTCTTTCTTTTTTTGGTAGCTGTCACCAAATTTTTTCTCCCCTTTTTCTTATCCTTTTTATCTCCAATGATGTTGGAATGGATGCTCAATCTACAACAAGCTGTAAAGTGGAGACCAGTTGCACTAGCATACTGGGGGGTAGAGGAAGGAGATATGGGATGCATACTGGGAACAGGGGCGGAGGGAGGACAGCACTGGTGGTAGAAATGCCCCTCATTCATTGTCACTATGTATCATAGTAAAAGATTTGTAATGCACTTTGGTCACAATAAAAATAAAAAAAAGAATATGAAAATGGCTTGGGAAAAGTACTTGGTTTATAGGGGTATACCACCCCTAACTTAAAGAGGTTAACAAAATCATACATCATCCCAATTACCTTTTTTCCTCCTTATCCATGAAGTAGTATTATCTTTTTTTAAATATTTTGGTTTGAGGACCAAACTCAGTGATGCTTAGGGTCAACTCTTAGCTCTATGAAGAGTAATTATACCTGGAGGTGCTTGGGAGCCCATATTTTGTGTCGAGAATCTACCAAAAGTCCACTATGTGCAAGGTAAGCATAATAACCACTGTACTATCACCACTGCTTTCAATTTTGTATTTGCTCTCAATTTAGAATGTGCACCTAATACTCTATTCTTTGCTTTTGTTTATGAGCTTTGTTAAAGATTATCATGCTTTATGTAGTCTTCTGGGTTTTTCATTTTCTATAATTACTTTCATTCATGAGTATTGTTGCAAGTTAATTTCCTTTAATGTTCACTGTTGCATAAATTTTAATGTATGAATATGCCACATTTTTGTGTATCTGTCATTAGTAGGCAACTTTAATTATTTCCAGAGTTCTGCCCTTAAAAAACCCTTTACTGCAAACATTTTTTACATGTATCCTAAAGCATATATGAGTTTTTTCTTTGGGTTGTATTAAGGATTAAAATTGCATTCATAAGATAAGGAAATTGAGCTCCAAGATGTCTTTAATCAGATACCAAGGAGACAAAGATGACAACAACAACCGAAAATAAAAATAAAAACAAACAAACAAGTAGGACTACATCAAATTAAAAAAATTTCCATACTCAAAGAAACTGAAGCTATTAAATTACACATTGCTGAATATGAGACAATATGCTACTTCAGATAAATGGAGAATATTCAAGTTGTAAAGCACTCACAAAGCTCAACAAAAAGTAAAACAACCAGATGCAAAAATGGGGAGATGAGATAACTAGACACTTCATTCAATAAATGAGATGAATTACCCAAAGAACGCCCTTGAAAAAAAATGCTCATTGTCTCTTATGGTTAAGAAAATGCAAATCAAAACAACATTGAAGTAGCATTTCATGCCAATGGAAATGACATATATCAAAATGTCTGGACATATCCAATGTTGATGGTGTTTTAATGAGCTAAGAACCCTTATTCTCTGTACTCTGTTGGTGGGAATGTCATCTGAGTCACGAATCTATGAAGAGTATATAGAGATTTTAAAAAATTATAGTAATAGAACTCCTATATGACCCAGAAATTTGCTTTATAACTATTCCTCCCTTTCTCTCCCTCTTTATACATCTATGTATGATTGTATATATGTGTGTATATATACACATATACATTGATGCATGGCTTTCCTTTTTAATTATCTTTATTTTATGTCTTTCCCTGTCTGACAACATACTATTTTTCCTTTATCATAATAGAGATACATTCAATATATTTTATCTTTATTTTATTTTTATCTTTTATTGAGATACAATTAAATACAGCTTGTATTTCTCTGGCATAATCCACACTTTTTCATAAACTATTATAACTTATTTTTAGTCTGGATATCTGGAAAAGAGAATTTCTATTATCTTATTTATTATTCTGATGAGAAGTAGGCTATATTGAATCTATCTTTCTCTTTTATAAAATTATCAGAATGCAATTATTATTTCATTTTAGCAACAAATTTATTCTGGTTATTATTAGTATTACATGAACCTATTAATTAATGTGGAGAGAATTTGTATAATTTAGATAATAATTTTTATTCATGGTCATAGTCGATATCTGTTTACATTGGAAAATTTCCCAGTTTCTGCCATTTGATCTCTATTTTTTCTTTTTTTGTGTGCTTTAACACAATGACTGTCAGTCATGACAGTAGCAAAAAATCACTTGAGAATTTAAAAAGATGATCAATCAAAACATTATTACATGATACTTATATTCTGACATTTGGAGGTGGGCATTGGGTATTGATATTTTTAAAAGTGTTTATAGTAATATATAATGTATAAGTTATATCTTACCCACTATATGTATTATAAATATATATTTACACACATATATTTGTTATGTGCTTATAGGTCTCCTTTGTAACCATGCGTCAAAAAGACATTTAAATGTAATTATTATTAATAAACTGTCTCCATTAAAACAATTGCATGCACCATCTTCAATGTAGTCTTAGTTTAAACAGCTATAAGAGGATATTCTATATAGGAAGATTATAACACACAGTACTTTTATTATAATACGATGATAAGTAAAGAAAATTAAACCTATTATACTATCTTGGAATTTTCTTTCCATAGGAATCCTATATTTATCATGGGTATCTTCTTCCATGCTTTTAATATTTGTAACATTTCTAATTATTCCTTGCTGCTCTCCAAAACAATCATGACCTCTGAGTTCATTTGTCAGTATTTCCTAACAAAGTGTAAGCTTTAGGGAAGTTACAAAACCTACCTTGCTATATTACCAATGCAAACACAATGTGTGGCATTGAGCAAAAATAGAAAGAATGAAATAATAAAGTTACTTTAATGCAATTTTATAATATTTATTTGTGTAAAAAGCTATTTTTTGTTTTTGTGAGTACTGAGCCTCTACTTAGCTATGCCACTTGATTACTTAGAATATACAGTATTGATATTTTTATTTTATTGTCTTCTCACCTATTAATTGGGTTATTAACAAGATTTAACTGGCATAGGAGTGGAAAACAATTGAATGTGAAGACAATTTAATCAGTTGTCTAGCACCTAGAGTAAGAGTTTATATTATTTATCAATATTGTTATTAAGACATTAAATGAAAATTACTTAACATTTTTTTTCTGGGGGGCACCAGCTTGCTCAGAACTTATTCCTGACTCTGTATTCAGGGATCATTCCTGGATTAGCTCAGGGGATCATTTAGGATGCTTGGGATTGAACCCGGGTCTACATCACGCAAGTGTCTTGTCTAATGTACTATCTCTCACCCCTGTTTTTTTTCCATATTAATGTTAGATTCTAAGCACAATCCAGTGACACTGATACAAATTAAACTGATGTTTTAGGTAACATGCGCTGATGAAGTACCATTAGGAAACTTATTTCATGGATTGTAATTCTATTTATCAGATCACATGATCTTATGATACCTTACAGTAATTTATTCAAAATGGCCAACTAGATGCTAATTCTAGAGTTGTTTCATATTAACAGAGGAGCTCTCGGCACATACTCAGCAAAAACTTCATGTGCAGCCATATAAAGAGCCATAACTTAATGGAAATCAGTAAATTGTCCGTATAAGGCCAGACTTGCTATGAAAAAACTATCAGTACAGTTCATACAATAGCTCAGTGAAGAAACCATTTGTGAACAGCAGATATAAAGGGCCATGAATTCCCCAAAGTGAGGAACCTTGAGTGTTTTGCGTCTCATATTTTTCCAGTTTGACTATTAAATCCTTGTGAGGAAATAAGTGAGGATGAATACCGTATTTTCCGGCGTATAAGACGACCCCCAATTTTACAGTTAAAACATAGGTATAGGCCTATATTTGCTGTATAAGACAGAACGTTCCTGTGCTGCAACTGTATGTACCACAGTGAGCTAATCACAACAAGCAAAGGTTCAAAGGTTCTACTGTAATAGACTTCCTCTCTGACTCTGGTCAATCTGAGCAGGCTTTTGACAGTATAGATTCGGGTCCAGAAAATTGTCTAATTTGCATGCATAAAAAGTCTGCTTGGATTGGCTGAGTTAGAGAGGCGGTCCAAGCAGTCTTGCAGTGATTGGTGCAGGATCGAGTTGGAAAATTCTTTTAGTGGCAATATCCAGACGATTTTAGTTTATCGGCATATCAAAACATTTTTGGGATATACTCAGCATATAAGACAACCCCCAATTTTCGGTTGACTTTACTTTCGTTTCCAAAATCGTCTTATACGCCGAAAAATATGGTATGATAAATACTGAGGACAGTATTTATAGTAATTAAAAACCTTGAAGCAATATTCTGTTTATTTATGGAGTAATTATAGGAAGAGACACAGTCATAGGGAACTTGGAAGGAATTAGAGTGTATAGAAAGCCTAAAAAACCACACCATAGGGTCCGGAGAGATAGCACAGCGGCGTTTGCCTTGCAAGCAGCCGATCCAGGACCAAAGGTGGTTGGTTCGAATCCCGGTGTCCCATATGGTCCCCCGTGCCTGCCAGGAGCTATTTCTGAGCAGACAGCCAGGAGTAACCCCTGAGCATCGTCGGGTGTGACCCCCACCAAAAAACCAAACAAACAAACAAAAGAAACAAAACAAACAAAAAAAAAACCACACCATAAGCATTTCAGAAAGATGATGTTTGACAGAGAAGATGCTGATTTGTAATATTTGCTTCAGTTATTAAGGGGTCATTTCAGAATCAAAACAAACTCACGTCCATCACTGGTCAGAATAATAGAATTTCATTTCTTGGTCAACTGTGGGTCCAATATATTTATGATTCAGAGAATTCAGAAAAAAGGGTATATCCAGATTCTTGGCACCAGGTCTTATTGAACTTTTATTCTATTGTTTGTGAAAGAAAAAGTTTTTTACCTGATAGTTATTTAAGTTATTTTACTTGTATTTCATTTGCAATAATTCTCCATAGCTAAATGTATATCAAAGTCATATGGCAATAAACAGAGGATGTCAAACTCTTTTCAGTTAATGTTTCTGGATTTTAGGTAACAATTAGTGTAGTACAGCAGGTTCATATGACCTTATGTTTATTACAGCTTATGTTTAATATCTAAGATATACAAATATTAAATGTACATTAATAAAGAAATAATGCTTACAGAACAGGATCAGAGTCATAATTGATATACACATAAACAGATAAAAGTAATCTTTCTTTTGGTAATAACATGAATGGACCTTGCGAGGTTTAAATTAGGTGAAGTGAGATAAAGAGAAAAAGACAAAAAGGGTCATGGTTAAAGAAAAAAGTAGGACTCTTGCCTTTAATGCAGCTCACCTAGGTTATATATAGGTCAGCACTCATATTGTGAGTGATTCCACCAAGAGTGATCCCAGACTGCAGTGTTAGATGGGAAACGTGAGCACCCCTAGGTGTAGCACAAAAACAAACAAACAAAGGAAGTCAAAATTTTATATGGCCTTAGTAATATATTGGAGATAAAAAACAAAGTAATTAATAAAAACAAACTCTTAGATGGGAAATATAGAATTATATTATAAATCAATGTTACCACAATAATATGTGTTCATGTTTCCCAGTATGGACAGGGAATCTTTTGTATAAATAAATTTATACTATAAAGAAGTTAGGCACATGGCTTTTGTCCCTCAATTTGATGCCCAGACAAAGATACAAAATAAAATCTGAGACACAAAATGGCAGCATTTGGTGATCCAAAGTCAAAGAGTAATCTTAAATTGAGTGAAAGGGACTAAAATCATTCATGTTTAAAAAAATGATACTGGAATAAACAAAGATAGAAGGGGTGGAGATATTTTTCAAAGAAGCTGTACAAGAACAGTAAGAGAAAAAATAATGATAGAATACATAGGCAGGAGGGGAGAGGGGAAAGTTTTATTTTTGTAATGAACTTGAGTTGGGCTTGTAGCTGAGTCGAAAGAAATGGAGACAGCACAAAAAGAGAGGGGGGTTGAAAATCCAGGTGTGGGGATTAGCAAGAGGAAATAAGAGGGCAAGTCTTCCAGAGGTACAGAGAGATGAAAAGTAAGAATGTACACACGTGGCTTGTCTGTGAAGGAAATCAGAGTTGACAGTGAGAGCTGTCCGGAGAAGCAGGAAGTATGACCATCTGCTCCTGCTGAGGGGTTCAGATTTCAGGGCAAGGTGGAAAATACAGACTCTCTAACATGGCATTGTGAAAACTACAGATTCTAACATGGACCAAGTGTGGGGATATCAAGAGATACGTGAAATGAGGATTGGAGAGGATAGCTCAGAACAGAAGGTGGTGATTTCTAAGTGAGCAAAAAAGCAATCACGTCCTTACTTAATATTTTTCTTTTTTACAAGTAGCTTTTCTTTTCTTTTCTGAGAGAAGGATTTTTTTTTTAAGCACAATTTGCCTAGGTATTACATACTGTGTCAAGCTAGTAACCTGCTGGAGACTGAGAATCATAAATTTTCATTCATATAGGCTGGCTTAGAAATAGAAACGTAGATCACTATGTCAATATATGATGCATGCTCTTTAAATAAAGTACCTTAAAAAAGTAATAGAACAGTAGATGTCAAAGCAAAGGTCATACGATTATGGAAATACATAAATCGAGGGTGTTATTTTTACTAATCATTTTATATTTTAAATGACTTCTGAGTAATGATCCTTGAAATGTTTGTTCCTAAATAGTGGTATGACTGCTATGTGGGAGTTAATATCATTTAAAACCAAAATTACTTAAGATGCATTATTGGTGCTGAGGGTGGTAGTTATTTTTTTTCTGATATGAGAACAAATATAAATAGCATTCTTTAAGAAGAGTGAAATACTTTTGACTCAATTGAATAGCAGTCTTCTCAATTTTATGATTTTTCTTAGCCTGCAGGTTGTTATTTTGCAAAGTATATTTAAGCATGCTTTTTTTCCTGCTATTGTTCCTAGGAAACACTAAACCCATCCATTACTAAAGACTCCTACCAGGTTTAACAGAATGCTAAAACTGTAACTTTTCTAGTACAAGAAGCAGCTAGTAATCTCCTCCCAGAAGGCATTTTATAACCCACTAAAATGATCTCAGCAAGAGCCAGATTTTAAAGGAAAAATTAATTCTACATCCCACATTCAGTCTTTCGTGAAAATATTTGTCTACCAGTTTGAGATATAAATGCTCATTTTTATATACACATGTACACGTTACATACCCACTCAACACTCAAAAATATATCTTTGAGTATTTTGTTTTTAGCTTTATTTTCTCATTCATCTGTCAATCCAAAATAAAAATATGCTCTTGTAGGAAAATTAAAAGGCATGCTTAATATAGATACCTTCAAAAATAAAAACACAAAAACATTGACTATTCTGGGTTCATAATTTTTTAAATGGGAATGTATTGAAGTGCCTCTAATTAATCTATATGGTATTTTGCACACAGAATTTTATGTGCTCTTAAAACTAAAGATAATGTAGAAGTAACGTTAGATTCAAGTTTCTTCTCATATATTTGTTAATTCTAATTATTATACCTGAATATAATTTGTGGGAAATTTTAAGACATACAAAACTATAGAATCAATAAAAGTTTATATTGTATAAATGAAATCAACTAGAAGGCTGCACTCAGTTTATAACACCAAGTAAAAAACAAATGTATAAATGTATATAGTTTAAGTTTGTGCATGTGATACTTTAGTGCACACATTTATGAAAAAAAATTCTAAAATGGGTTAAATTCCCATAAGCATTAAATAATGCAAAAATACCACAATCTAATGAAATTACTACAAGTTGCCTTATTACATTTTATTTCTTGTATATCTGATTTTTAAAACTAGAGAAAAATACCAAATGTTTATAGACAGATGGTTTAAACTTAATCAGATTAAATATCAACATGGAAATCAATTCAAGGTCTGAAAATTCCAAGAATGCTTTAAAAAGTCTATAACAAGGCAACATCATGAGATAGAGTTGAACAAAGCACTCAAATTTCATCTGCCGGATTTATTCTGCAATTGACTTGTTAAGTGTCCCTCAAATAAGCTGTGTGCATAAATGGTTGCCAAAGAAAATTTATGAGTTAGTATAAATGTATTGTTTGACAGTTTGGAATTGAAAATTTAGCTGCCTTTCTTCCTTTCGTCTTTCTTCCTTGCTTTCTTCCTTTTTAGTATCTTATTGCCTTAATTAAAAAAATTACAACAATAAGTTCTCAATTGGTGTTAGCTATATTTGAGATTAGTTTTTTGTTGGTAATCATCATGGTAAAAAAATGTTCATTGCTAAGGCAATTTATTATTTTTAAAATCCTATATAAGCAGTTTTTTCACATGCTTGTATAGAATTTGAAATATGTATCTGACATAAATTCACCCATCTTGAAAAGATAATTAAATTATAATAATTATGGTTTTATTCATACTACCAACATTTATAAACTACCAAAGTTCCATCAGCAGATAATTAAAAATAAGATATATACATATAATGAAATTTTAGTCAGTCTTAAATAAAATAAGGGTATCTTGCTGCTTTATAAACATTTATTAATCTATAAGATAATTGGTAAATAAAATAAAATTTCACCCAAGAAGAACATATATTTATGATAATACTTATGTGAAATATTACTAATAGTCAAATACTTAAAAAATAGAATAAAATTTGCTGAAGACAAAGGGGTTGAGAAGATTGAAGAGTTAAAAGTATAAAGTCATGGCTATGTAATAAATTCTAATGTTATGTTACATAGCATAGTGACTACAGTCAACAAATATGTTGTGCATTTAAAAAAATTCAAAGATGATAGATGCCAGGTTATAGAGATAATAAAGTAGACAAGGAGCTTGCTTTGCATACAGATGGCCTGGGCTCAATCTCTGGCACCCCATATGATTCCTTTGAGCACTGCCAGACATAATCCCGAAGCAGAGAGCCAAGAATAAGCCCTGAAAACAGTTGGGTATGGTCACTCAAAGTAAAGTAAACAAACATAAAAATAAGGTGGTTCTCACATTATTTTTTTTTATCACAGAAGGAAGACCACAGCAGTAGAGAAGAATTCTGTTGAAAATTATAAATATTTTATTGTCTTTTTGTGTGTGCTGGCATCTTAGGTGCATATATATATGTCTACTGTCATAAAAAAATTTAGACACTAAGAATGAGCAATCTTTTTACCATGTTAATCATACATTAGTTAAGTTGAAAATAAATCAATATGGGTGAAGCCTAGTATTTTCCTAGATTAATATTTTCTCTTACAATTAAGGATAGAAAGAAGATAGCTAAGCAAAATTCTAATCAAGCCTTTCTTAGTATCTGGATCAACTATTTATAACATAGTTATTTTGTTATATAAATATATAATAATAATAATAAAAATGCTGATTCTCCTTATTTCTTTCCAACATTTGTTCTATAGAACCAGTTGCTTTCTGAGGTTATCATATATTTATGATAGTTTATACACTCTGGTTTTTCCTTTTCTCAGAAACTAGAATTACTTAAGGAACATTTGCCAGAATCAAGGCTTGAAAACTATCATAGACAATATTTACAAATATTTCAGTATGGGGCCAGAGAGGTGGCGCTAGAGGTAAGGTGTCTGCCTTGCAAGCGCTAGCCAAGGAAGGACCGGGGTTCGATCCCCTGGCGTTCCATATGGTCCCTCCAAGCCAGGGGCAATTTCTGAGTGCTTAGCCAGGAGTAACCCCTGAGCATCAAATGGGTGTGGCCCCCCAAAGAAACCCCAAATATTTCATTATGTAAACTCTAATACATAGTTTTGTTCTGTAAATAGTGTAAAGAATATCTATTTGGCCCTATGTAACAACAAAATAATAATGATTTGGATTCAGGTTTACCTGCTAAAATAAAGGATATAGTCAATTTTACCATCAAGTCATTGTCTAATTTTCAAGATTGCTGATTCTATCTTAAAGATCTTAATTACCTAAACTTAGTTTAATTCCTTAGTATGGCTCTTTTTACCTGGGACTTACTTCCAATTCTGACTCAGGGATCACTCCATCAGGGATCAGGTGACCAGAAGAGATGCCAAATTTTAAAACAGGGTCAGCTCCATGAAAGAAAAGTGTACTACTCACTATAGTATCTTTCTAGCATCTTTGTTTGTTTGTTTTTAGCTTCATTAACACATCTTTCTCTTTAGAGTTGCCTAAAGGCTTTAAAGTCTTCCATAGAAAAGGGCAAGTAACTTTCTTCATGGTCTTAATAACTTTTCTATCCAGGGCTCATACTCCTTTGACCAACTATTCTTTGGAAATATTAACTTTGTAAATAGATACTTTTACTTATATTCATCCTCTATAATTGGATAATATTTTTAAGGAAGAAATAAAAATTTTAGTTTTAATTTGGATTACTCCTTCTTGAAAATGAAGAAAGTGATCAAGGAATTTATAAAAGTTGAATAGATCCTACTTTCATCCTCTATTTTATGAAAAGTATAGTATTTCTGAAACTTCAAAATACCAAACTCAGTATATTGTAACATGTCCAGTTCCAGGGGGAATTTGCCCAGAGACAAAAATTTTGAGAAAAAAAAAAAACCTCCAGTTATGAATCTCTTATATAATCAGTGGTGAAGAAAAAGGAAAAGGATGTAAAAGACACTTTTTTCCCCCATGGAAAAATGTCACCTCTACCTGTTTAAACTTCTAATGCTTATATTTTTTCTCCCAATTTTTTTTCTAGATGACAAGCAATTTCTATCTTGTAAAATGTAACTTTTGGCTTACTTAACAATCTCTTTGATCACCTCAATTTCAATGTCAAATTCTCAGAGGAGAAAATGGTAAAACACCTTTGCTGCAATGACTTATTTTTCTACTCAAGAAAACCTATTTAATTCAAATAAATGAATACATTGAAAAAACTATACCCTCAGTCCTTTGAGTATGGTTGAATCAGTTAAATGAATAAGACCTAAGAACCTAAGTGCTGAATTGTGTTGTTTTCTAAGGGCTGCTTCACATTTATATATTCATGGTGATTTTTGGCATGAAACAATGAAAGCAAGTATTGCCACTTTTATTTAGTATGGTATAACCATCTAAATATTATTATGAGCATTTAAACAAGACTCATTTACTTACCTAATGAACTTGCAAATAAAAGAAGGAATGGCAGCAAAGAAGGTTGATTTCTGCTTCTCTCAGGGTTAGGTAGAACAGATCAATCAGGCAATATGGTTTGATTCCAAAATTACTGATCAATTTTCATTTACTGTTTAGGTAATATAGACTGAAAATGGGAAGCTCAGTTTTCTTATCTTCAACTTCTCTATGTTTCCCAGTTTCTTCTCAGAAACTTGCTGCATTCCTACAGCAAAGTTGCTGAGATAGGTGTGAATATTTGTAATTTTTTTCTGACCAAGTTTTTGAAATCCAAAGCATCTTATACATGTTATCCTACCAGCAAGCACCAAATCAGTAAACTCAACTTATATTCAACCAGTAATCAAATGAAAAGAGCTAGGCATGCCATGATGATTTCTAAAATAAGTGTTAGTTAAACTTTAAAGGATTAGAAAGACCAATTCTCCCTTAAGTCATATATATTTTTAAATTTCATGCAGAGCACTGTTAACATGTATTTTATATCATTTAAGGTGACCTCTAAATGAATTCTGCTAATCATTTTTCATTTTGTAGATGAAGACATTTTTATGTATCTTGTGAAGTGATTTGACCACATCACATAGATAAGGAATAGTTTAGAGAAGCACTTTAAGAGTGAAGGTTTTTTTGCCTCCCCAACCTAAGTTTTGTAAGGAAGCATAAACCCAGGGTTTAGCAGCTGGATAATATTTAAGTGACCAGAGAAGAGCAGTGATGTACTGTCTCTAGAGAATGATATGATATAGTGTACAGGAAAGCACCGATAATTTTCACAGGAATCACTTGGCTGCATGAGTGTATTTATGTGTACTATCTTGGCAGTCATATCTGAAGCAGGTGTTGAATGTAGATATGCTCCAGGTCCTTGTTTTTGAAAAACCTTGGGCAAAGTTAACTTACAAAAAATTTCCCAAAAATGTGCTGGTTCCAGTAATTCTTGTGAGGATGAAGACCAGTGAAGAAGAGTTTCAGCATGGGGGAGCAACAAATCAGAGCCAGGACAGGTATCTGAGAAGAGTGTCAAAGAGCTTAGCAAGTCAGATTTCAGCTAAGATGACACATATGTTACATTTTCTAGAATTATT
This sequence comes from Suncus etruscus, assembly GCF_024139225.1. Taxonomy (NCBI): domain Eukaryota; kingdom Metazoa; phylum Chordata; class Mammalia; order Eulipotyphla; family Soricidae; genus Suncus; species Suncus etruscus. The sequence continues at coordinate 29,888,918 of NC_064849.1, forward strand.
ACCCACTTGGACTTCAGGGCTACCTTTGTTCTATAAAGAGCACCTGGTGGTTCCTGTGATGTGGGCAATCAGGCATATAAAATACCTTCCAGATTCTTTTATAAAAAGTGGTGGGCTACTACTCTCATGGGTTTTAAATCAGCAATACCCATCAATCTTAAGTTTCAAAAGGAGCAGTTTCATTCCTTTACTCAAAAAACACTTCTCTTCATTTTAACAAACACTTGGCACTGATTAGGAGTTAGCCTCAGTGCTGAATGTTTTACAAATTGTTTTTTATAAATGATTCTCACACATCTAGTGTTGCTCCTGTTCCTGTAATCCTCCAGGTTACCATAACATACCATAGGGTTCAACATCTCTGTGTGTCTTTCTGTTCTGGTGCAGAAAGGGGTATTAATAGAGATTGATTGGGGTCCATTTCAGTGGCAGAACCCTTGAATTTGAACATTGCCAGTTTCTTAAGATACTTAACTTTGTTGAGCCTGTTTCATTCTATTTCAAATTACCATGATAACACATAGAAGCATGTGTGAGGAAGTATGTCATTAAGTAAAAAATTATCAATATATTGATCTAACAATATTAATGAGAGAGCTTAATAAGATGTGTCTGCATTTCAGTTATCAGGAATAATAAAAATAGTCCCCTTCGATTTATGCATGTTTCTTCACCAACAGTTTCTCCAGGGTTGGTTAACATTAGAGTTACTTCTGGTATCAACTGTATTGAAAAATAAAAGACTTACATATTAAACAATAAAATATTTTAAACGGAATATGCTATTTTCATGATAAAGACAAGACTACATAGTCATATGAAACTCTACCATTACTGCCTAACAATAAGTTTAAGATTCAACCTTCAAGTTTTTCAGTTCTTTGTGCTAGGACAATTTTTGGTACATAATACTCATTTAAAAAGTGATTACCTATTAGCTTCTTATCACAGAGTATCTATGCACTGTAGTGAAGAGTAGGTGGTAAATTTGCTCTTTCTTAATTAGGCATTCACATTTAAAAAACTTTATTTAGAATGAGTCTAATAATACACACATATGTATATATAATTACACGGAGACTTTTTATTTTAGATTAAAATTTTATATTGTAAATATATCATGTGTACATTTTTATTTGTTTTAATACACTTAGAAGATCCAAGAATAATCACCACTTCCAATTTCAAACTGAGGTGGTGACAGTATAACTAAATAAAAATTTTTCTGAAGTGTAGATAATAAAATAATAATATCATATCTGAAGTGAGAAGAATTTGAACTGTATGCTAAATTCTAGGTTTTTAAATATTTAAAAGCATGTGAGTACTTTATACTTAAACATTTTGCAAGACCAGAGTTTTCAACCAAACATATACACCTTGTACATTTTATCTTTATAAGTGTTTTCTTTTCGTAAAAAGTTACACTTGCTCAAAATAGAAAAACCTGACTTAAGGAGAATAAAGTTGCCACAACATATATGTTTTTCCTTATTCCTAAAAAGACATAATAATTTTTCTGGTTTTAACAGCAATGTATAAAAGTAACAGTCATAGTTATCAAAGTAAAAGTAATCAGTTGAAAAGAAAAGTGCCCTCTGGCATTGGAGGGATAGCACAGTGGGTAGGGTATTCGCCTGGCACATGGCCACCCAGGTCTCCAGAGCCTGCCAGGAGTAATTTATGAGTACACAGGAAGAAACAATCCATAACTTTTGCAGTGTGTGGCCCCCAAACAAAATAAAAAAGAAATGTGTCTTCTAACTCCACGTTAGAAGTCAATTGAAAGGAAAGGGATCAATACAGAATGATCACTCTCATATTGGCGACACAACATGGAATCAATAAAAGCAATTTAATAGAAAAATTAATCCACACACAAAGAAGTGTGTGTGAGGGGGCTTTAAGAAGGAGATGTGAGAGGCAATAGTGTTAGGGTACTTGAGTAAGAGAAGTGGGTACACTGTTGATGGGTGTGATTTTAGAATTGTATAAATAAAAAAGTCATTAATAATATTGTAAAACACAGGGTTTCAATCATGTTTTTATTTTATTTTATTTTATTATTTTTTTGTTTTGTTTTTGGGTCACACCCTGCAACACTCAGAGGTTCCTTCTGGCTCTATGCTCAGAAATCACTCCTGGCAGGCTCGGGAGACCATATTGGATGCTGGAATTTTGAACCACTGTCCTTCTGCATGCAAGGCAAGCGCTTTACCTCCATGCTATCTCTCTGGCCCCTCAATCATGTTTTTAAAGAAAGACTTAGTCTACAGCAAAGTTCATATAACTTAATGACTAATACATCAAACAAACAAACCTTTGCCCTAAAGAGTAGGGCTTCAGAAAAGAACAAAGATCTTTACCCATATATTTCAATCTCTACAGCTAGTAGTCAATATCAGGCATCAAAATTAGAAATCAGTATTTAGTGGCAATTCTCCACCATCATTTATCTTTGATAAGTTTTCAGCTTTTTTAGTCTTTATTAGTAAGATATTTGGTTCCAGTACTTAAAGAGGATTAAAAAGAAAGAAAATTAGAAAGACAGAAATAGAAAGAGAAAAATAGAGAGAAAGAAAAAGAGTTATAGAGAGAAAAGGAGAGAGCCAGAGAGAAAGAAATAGAATGAGGAGAAAAAGACAAAGAGCTAATAAGTTACAGAACAGATGATGAAGAAAAGAAAAAGACAAAGAAAAAAAGGAAGACTGAGAAAAAGAAAGAAAATGAAAGAAAAATGGAAAGAAAGAATAAAGAAAAAATTAAGAAAGAGGAGAGAAGAAAGGAAGAAAAAGAAAGAATGAAAAGAAAGAAAAAGAAATAAAGAAGAAATAAAAATCAAACAAAAGAAAGGAAGGAAGGAAGGAGGGAAGGAAGGAAGGAAGGAAGGAAGGAAGGAAGGAAGGAAGGAAGGAAGGAAGGAAGGAAGGAAGGAAGGAAGGAAGGAAGGAAGGAAGGAAGGAAGGAAGGAAGGAAAGATAATTAGGAGGCCAGAGTGATAACACAGTTGGTAGAGTTTGCCTTGCATGCAGCCTAATGCATCTAATTTGGTCTTCTGAACCTGCTAGGAGTAATTTCTGAGAGCAGCTCTGTGTGGCCTCCAAACCAAAATCAGAAAAAAAGGAAAGAGGTTAATAAAAAAAAAAAAAAAGAGAAAATATATCAGCTTCATTTTAAACATACTCTGGCAGATCTGTTCTAATGGCATCTCCAATCCTTAATCTGTTACCCATCAATTTATTCAAATAAAAGTTTAAAACAGGGAAACTTTCCATACAACGCACTGTTTGAAGTTTTCAGATGAAACATTTCTAACAGTCCCCTATTAAGATCATTATCATTGCTCTTTCTGCCTACTGGATAGAAATACTGTGATGTGGCTCCATTAACTACAACCAACCTATCTCATCTCCACCTAAATAAAGGTGGTGATCATTGTTGAGATTTCAGGTCGTTAGGTACATATGGAATGGCAATCATAGAATGTTTTTGCATTTTTTTTATCACACAACTTTGAGAACAATTGAAAATGGGCATTTCTGTCGAAATTTTACATTTGCTATGTTCCTTTCCTACACTGTTTACGATCTGCACCTGTCACCACGGTGAACTTGAGATTCATGGACAGAGTTAGAAGCATGCATTGTACAGTTTGCAGTATGTACGAAAAAGAAAGCTGCTGTCTAGTGAGACTCAGGACATACTTACAACTCTACAATTAGTATCTAAAATTATTGTCAAAATCTTTGAATGCAATTGTCTTTCCTTTTAGCTGTCCTTAGCTGTAGCATTAGAATTGGCAAGAATACTCACAAGACACACTTTCAGGTGAATCAATCCATTAGTCTATGTTCTAGGAATAAAAGGTGTTAACTGCATTGGAACCTCTGGATTTAAACTGAGTATAGATAAACTTTCGCTGGTGTGTGAAATCCAGAACAGGCTTAGAATTAGGCCACTGAAAATGAGATTTTCTTTACACTGAAAGTAGAAAAGCATCTCCAATTTAAGCTTAAATATGATAAAATTGACAAATGACTTACACACAGACAATTCCTCTTGGGGTGAAAAGTCAGACAATTAGTCCATTGCATCAGCCATTCACCTTTGAGTGCCAGCTGTTTGTTAAAACTTGCAAAAAATGATGAAAAATTCTTAATAATCTTTGACAATATGTTATTTGTACATACACTCTGGCAATCTAACCAGAATGATGCTTCCCTGTTAGAATGGCCAGTCAATCTCACCATGTGATGGAAAACAGATGTAAGATTAGGATACAAAGTAGTTTTCCAGATCCTTGGTCCCAGCATGCTGCACAATCCAGCCCCAGAGTTAACCAGCCAAGTGCTGACACATGTCTTACAGCAAAATATCCCTCACAGCCACAGTTCAAAGGCCTCGCTACCCTCCAGGGCAATTAATACAGCATCACGTTCAATGGTGCTTGAACCAAATCCATTGAATTCTCAAGGGAGAAATAACGAAGCAATCACAGAGCTCAGACAAGAGCAGCATGCAGTGATGGCTAAAGTTTCAGTCCCTGAAAACGTAGCTTTTCCTGAAAGCACGTGTAGTGTTACAGACTTACTCCAAGGGAACTATTCTCAGATTATATAACCTACTTGTAGGACAGTTCTTGTAAAACAATATAGAAATGAAAGTGTAGTCGTTCAAAAAGAACGGAAAGAAAGAAGGTAGGGAGAGAAAAAAAAGAGATAGCAGAATAATATAAAAGAGGAAGATGGTGTAAGAGAGGCAGCCAGGCAGAAAGGAAACGCTGAAGAAAGGAGAGCAAGCAGGGAGGGAGGGAAGAAGGAATAAAAGGAGGAAAGAAGGAAATATTCATGTATTTGCACTCTACCATAGTATACCTTTATGCATTTTTCTTTTGGTACTAGAAAGAGAGATATATTTTTAAAAAGTTGGAAGTTAACTATTGGTGTGCATATTAGAAGGATAGCAGATTTATTATGAGTCGAACAGCACTGTTAAATTCTATCCAAAGCAGATGAATTCCAGGATTATGTTCTTCTCATGTGTTCACTACATTCCTTTCTTGTTTTGTTTTTGTTTTTGTTTTTTGGGCCACACCCGGTAACGCTCAGGGGTTACTCCTGGCTATGCGCTCAGAAGTCGCTCCTGGCTTGGGGGACCATATGGGACACCAGGGGATCGAACCATGGTCCGTCCAAGGCTAGTGCAGGCAAGGCAGGCACCTTACCTTTAGCGCCACCGCCCGGCCCCTACATTCCTTTCTTTAAAGGCACTGGAAACATAATGATAGTAGGCCGTGGTGATTAAATTTGAAGATAAAATGTTATCTAATATCAGTGACAAGATATTTTGCAAATTCTTATATGTTAATCCCCAGTAAAAGTTCTTACTTGTGGTAAAACCATGAAAACATAAAAACAATCAATAGTCCCCATACTTTCTAAAAGTGATCTGTATCATTTTTATGCATGAAGCAGACCCTTCCTGATGCCACTTTTGATCTTTAAGGCTACAGGGGCATCATTTAGCTTTGTGTAAGGAAGCAATAATTTGTGGTCAGAAGGAGTAATTCAATATTTCAAGGTGTCTCACTGTCACAGAGGCAGAGAAAATAAAGTGCATTTGACTGTCAATTATACACAGCACATTTTCCTTACTGTGTATTATCTGTGGCTCTTGGGAAATCTATATTTGCTCTTTCCTTCAACTGGGTCAGGAAGACAGCATGAATGTTCCTCAAAATTCACCCAAGCAACAGCTGGAGAGAATGTCTTTGTCATTCTTGACCTTCTTCCCCCTCTTAAAAATGTATGAAAGTAATAGATAATTTGTTAAAGACTACATATAGTTGAACAAATATTTTTCAGTCACTTAGGGATAACCATGTTAAATTTTGATGGATGATGTTCGATATAATATTATTATATATACATTTAAAGGAGACTGTATTTCACATGTAAAGAGATAAAAATTATTTTGGAGAATTGAGAGTGTGGTCACTCTACCAAAAGGCCAGTGTTTAAAGTTCACATCTGTCATTTACTATCTTTTGCAAGCCACTTTAGGTTTCTAGATTTGATTCCTGACTGATGAAACAGAGATGATAATGAGTTAATTCATCTGAAGTGTAAGGGTGTCTGTTTTCTTCTGTAGAAAATACCATATTTGTAAATGTTAACCATTATAACTAGCTTGTTTCTAATCCTCTATTCACTTGACAAATGTGCATGTATTGCAATGATTCCACAGTATAGAGACAAATGCTATTATATCTATTAAACTTTAATATACTTTATTATAACTTGAAATTATACTGTGTCATATTATAATGAGTATTCTGTAGACATATAAGAACATGTATGTTGTTGCTATATTTCATAAATATCTAGTAGAAGAATCAATGAATAATAGAATACATGTATTCCTAAAGCTTTAGTTTTGTTTTGCTAAGTAATTCTTCAGAAATTTTTAAGCAATATACTTTTGCCATTGATATGTTTCTCTAGATGCATACTGACCTGTCTTATTATCTTTTAAATATTTATTATAGCCGTCCTTTTACAAAACAATAATATATTTAAATATGTCCATAAAAATAAATGCATTCGTTCCAATGATTTAATCTGAGATATCTGGGATCCAATCCTTGGCTTTGGCTCCCCAGTATCATAGGGAGTAATTGGTCAATAAATAATATGTGAGTACTGGTTTTTTTTTTTGGGGGGGGTGGGAGGCATACCTGGTGTTGCTCAGGGCTTATGCCTGACTCTATGCTTAGAGATTATTCTAGGAGGACTCCAGTAACTATATAGTATGCTGGGGATGGAACTCAGGCTGTGTATAAGCAAGGCAAACACTACATGCTGAACTATCACTCTGGCCCAAGCAAGAAGATTTTATGCTTTTCTTGTTGTGTTGTAACTTCTTTCAGTCTAGTGATTAGCAAGGAAAGTTAAAAAAAAATACCTAATAATAAAAGAAAGCAACGGTTGATATACTGTAGGCCATATTTTGAATAAGAAATTGTGATATTTGTAACTTATTGTTTAATAACACATTATACACCTAAAGCGAACATTGAAAAATTCATCAGTCTTTTCTTGGCCCTGGTATAGACTGAACCTTAAAAAGTATCTATGTTTTTAGGAATGCTGTAGAGTGATAATTTTAGATATATTTTTTGGACCACACCCATTTGACTCAGGGGTTACTCCTGGCTAAGCGCTCAGAAATTTCTCCTGGCTTGGGGGACCATATGGGATGCCGGGGATCGAACCGCGGTCTTTCCTTGACTAGCGCTTGCAAGACAGACACCTTACCTCTATTGCCACCTTCCCGGCCCCTAACATTTTAAATAATAAAATACAGTTAGTGTCAATAATCCTGATACACTTTTCAGAATAGCTGTCAGTTTTTTTTTGTTGAAACATCAAGTACCTACCTTATTTTAAATATTTTTTAATGTAGAAAACAAAGGTAGTATTTTGAATACTTTGCAATTTAAGTGCCTGTTGTTTTGGGTCTATGTAGACTTTCTAAAGAATCTTAATCTACTCAAAAACTCATCAAAAATAGTACTCTTATAACTGACTTCTTAGTTCTATAGTTAATGTTTTAAACTTATTTACTTTATTTGCTTCTTTAACTTTTTTTTAAATTTTGAAACACCTTTTTGAAAATGCCATTAATGATAAGGCTCCTTGAGTATGCCTTTTATGAGGGTGTTGAATGTAGCATGTTAATCCATCTACTTAAATTTTAAATCTGACAGTTTCTTTGCTCTACCTCTCATAGAAGCAAAAATGGAGGAAAAGGTGGCATTATTATTTGTCATAGCAGGTGGAGGGACTTGGTGACATCTTAACTTTATTGTCATGAAGTCATGTCTTCAGCCACACTGTCAGCACAAATCTATTGTTTGCCAATTGTTTAAATAGATCTTTCTAAGTTCTAAAATCCTTAAAAAGTATAATTCCAGAGATGAATAATACCATTCAGTTTGTTTATCAGTTCTTTGGGATGGTTACCTATGACAATTTTTACAATGATTGAGGTCTTTATGTGCATTTCTATCCCCACAACTGGTAAAATTATTTACCAGACACTGTAGATCTGTGGACACTAATATCTGACGTCAATACTACTGGTAAGTATCTATTAAGATCACATTTCTCTTTCATCTGTCTTTGTATCTAGAAGTCTGGGTGATTAATAAAGTTTTATGAACAATCTTCTATTTTTCTGCCTCACTTTTTTTCTCATAAAAATCTTGATTAGAAAACTCACTATTTAGTGACCCTCTATGCTTGCTATTCTCATTGGATGGGATTTCAATTAGCATCTCAGTTCTTCAAGGAGACCTTCTTTATCCTTATTTTCTCTAAGAGGACACCAATAAATACTTTGTTTTGTTTTGTTTTGAAAAGTAATTAATACAAAGTCACATATTAAAAAAAAGTTTCACTAGAACTATGTAGGAATGCTGGCTGATCTTGTTTTTCAAAATTTGTCAGTGCTTAATTCGAAGCATGTAAAGAAGATGATATAAATTGTTTTAAAGTGGAAGATTTAATAAGCAAGTGATCCATAATTATAAGCTTGAAGACAATACTATTATTCACAGATGATGATGGCAAAGAGATAGTTTTAATTTCATGATGAAGATTTCACATAGTACTTAGCAATATGCTCAAAAATATTCAGCTATTTTTAAAGTTATGCCTTAATTTCAAAATTCTCACAGACAACTATCACAACAGTGGTAGTGAGTGAGAGAAATAGAATGCCTGCCTTGAAAATTCTAATAAATAATAATGTTGCTCAGTGGAAATTCTGATAACATGATTTTTGCTTCTACTATAAAATGTTAACAGTATAAAGATCCATACCATTAAACAACAATGATAACAGTTTTTCCGTTTTTTAAATCTCAGACAGAGCCTGAGTTGGTCTACAAAATGTCCTTAATTTTACTTCATTAATCTGAAATGCTGAGTAACCTGATATTATTCCTGCTTCACTCTGATTTTGAACTTATTAAATAAATTCTGAGGAACAACACTTTTGAAATGATTGTTCAAGAGAACATTCACCTTCCAAGCTGAGTATTAAAAACACAGTCATTCCCATTTAGGTAAAGCTAATCTCTTAAATCCACACAATTTAGAACTGATTCTTGTAATGATATAGTTGAATGTAGATAAAATAATATTTTTAATTTTAGTTTCAAAAATTTGTTTTATGTTGTAGTAATAGCAGAATTATGTACCTTTGTAAGTAATTAATTCTACACGTCTGTGTTAAATAAAAATATGTGCAACATTTTAAGAAAAGAATGTTTAAAATAGATGATACTTTCAAAGATAATTCATGAGTTGTTTAGATGAGAAAATTCTGTTTCAGCAAAGAACTAAAAGCATTGCTTTGAGATAGAAAAATGGTAATTGAACTATGTTATTATTTTCACAGTAAAAAATTGCATGAAAAAGTAACTTACTAACACTTTAAAAGCCAGGATACATTAAGTCAGGAATATTTCTCCATTGATGATGCTATATTTTTTAATAAATGATAGTAAAATAGAGTACTTTTATGTTTTCTCAAGGGAAAAATAATATAAGGGCATTATAATACATCCCTCATTTGTAATTGCTTTGGGGAAATTTCTTTGCATGAATATAAGCATAAATTATTATTAAACAGAGTAAAGAATGAAAAATGGCTAGTGGTAAGAAAAATGAACTATTTTCATTGTTTTAATGTATGACCACAGAATGCCTTATGTAAATAGAATATGTTATAAGTATATCCATGTTCTGAGAAGTCCCCAATATGGGTCTTTTGAGGTACTCTTAGGTGAATCATGGTCCTGTGGTCTCTGTGACTCCCTATCAGTTTAACCAACTGACTTTTCTAATTTTAGTTGGGACAGTTCCACTTAACATCCCAGAATCACTTCTTTTTTTTTTCTTTTCTTTTTTTTTTTTTTTTTTTTTTGTGGTTTTTGGGTCACACCCGGCAGTGCTCAGGGGTTATTTCTGGCTCCAGGCTCAGAAATTGCTCCTGGCAGGCACAGGGGACCATATGGGGCGCCGGGATTCGAACCGATGACCTCCTGCATGAAAGGCAAACGCCTTACCTCCATGCTATCTCTCCGGCCCCCCCAGAATCACTTCTAAGTTTCCTTTTCATAGCTTTTCTGAAGATTTTTCTGTTGTTGTTCAAATCATGGCACCAGCGACTTTTCTATACTTTAAAAGAAAATAACAAGAAAGACATTTCTTAGGCTGTGTTTTTTTAAATTATTTATTTAAAGAAAATATATCACATTGTTGACATAACTAATCATGATACGTTTGTTTCAGGATGACAGAAAGCAAAGTTAAGAAATAGAAAGAGGGTAGAGAATTAAAAAATTAGAAAAAGAAGGGGAGAGAGTTATTAGCAGTTATATTTGTGAAAATTATTGTATCACCAATAAAGTCATTAATGCAATAGTCAAAGTTTTAGTATGCTCCCATTTTTTTTTCAGAGATGGAAAATACACTAAAAAAAGTGTGTGTGTTTGTGGGGGGGGGATTGTCGTTTGCGTAGGCACAGTAAAATATGAAAGAAATTGGAAATAAACACCTTTGGCCTAAAAATCAGGGAATCTTACCCCCCAAGCACTTTGGTATAAGACCAATTCAAGGCTCCTGGCATGCTCAGTTATCCAATCCCCAAGTCATTCTCGGTAGTCAGCTCTACTCTCAGGTTTCTGTAGCTATAGATCCTGGTTTCTGTACAAGTCCTATGTCGAAGACTGGGGTATGTGTAGTGTCGTCTGGTTCCTTCTCTTCATCAGTTAACATTTCAGAGAATACTGCCCTAAAAGTAGATTATTGCTGTTGCCTGGTTGTCAGGATGATATAAGAGCTATTTTTGGAGTAGATCAGTGGCATGGCGGTAGTAGGGCCTTCCTTGGTAGAATTAATGTTCCTGGTGCTGGTGTGGGAAGCCATATTTGTTTCATAGGTTGTATCCTTGGTTTAGGGGTGAATGGTCAATGTCTAATCAACTGGAGACTTAGCCAAGTCATTATGCCAACTATCTTGGGTGTAAGGTCCCACTGCAGTAGAAAATTTTTTTGTGTTCCCATCTCTATTAGATAAGAACTTGTTTGTAATTGTTAACTTTTCCCATTTTGATGTACCTATGCAAAAAGGGACCGTGTCGCAGGGAGTTACTATTGGATGTGTGGAGGCCAAGATGTTAAGACCAACAGTCCCCAGAGCATTTTGTTTACAAGAACTCTGAGCAGAGATTTATCCACTAGTATACTGTAGTATGCTAGTATATATAGTACACTAGTATATATAGTATACTATATGTATATATACTATATACAATGCAATATATACTATATATATTGTATATATAGTATGTAGTGTAGAGTACAGTATACCATTATAATACTAGTATATTGAATGGAACCCAAGGATGGGGGAATTGCCGTTACAGGAGAAAATAGTCTATAATGGTTATGCCTATTAAAGAGGCATATCTAAAAGAAATGTTCAAAGGAAATTTATAAGTCCTCTTTAATTCTTTTGAAATAGACAGGTAAGGGGTAAGATCCAAGGCGCAGCTTCAAGCTGTGGTTTGGTTTTGGACAGTCAAGGAGGATGTCTCCCAACAGTTCCATAACAGGAAATGTCTTCAAGCGGGAGATTTCTTGGAAACCAGAACCAAATGTGGTAGCAAGCTAAAGTCCACGGTACTGGGAGGTGAAGGCAGAGTGGTCGCCAAGAGCTAATCAGTAGCAGCAGACTGTCGAATCTGTCTTTTCACTTTGGGAGCTGATTGGCATTTGCCTGGGCTGGGGAGAATGTTCTGCTTCGTGAGGAGTTAAGGACCAAGTAAAAGAATAGGTTAAATATGGAATAATAACATGAAGAGAAGGTTTGGAAGGTGTTCGGCAAAAAAAAAGTGGGGGCGAGGAAGGATTATCTATAATAAAGGGGACGACACTATACTACATAGACATTTTATTTATTACAGATGGAAATTTGACAATGAATAATACTGCCTAAACAGACACTAATGCATTAGGCTGGGTTTTTAAAAACTGTCCTATATTTACTTTAAGAACAGGCACCCAAAAGAAATATCCAATTGATTTTTATCCCTATTATTTCCTCTTCTCTTCCTCTTCTAAGTCTCTAATAATTTTAAATAAAGAGATAAGAAAGCCATTACAAACACTATGGAAATACACCACTTTCTAAATATTTATGTATATAACACACAGGAGATGGATCTTTAAACAGTTCTTTCATGGTCACCATCACCTTCTAGAATAATCCTGAGCCTCTCTTGATTTATGTTGGTTGATTCAGTTTGTGTTATGTCAGACTGTACTGTTCATTTTTTTCTTCAAAAGATCATAAGATACATTGATCAAGAAAGAATTGACTAATATTCTGGTATCTGTGGTTTATAGGCACTTTTCTAGAATTCTAAAATGGTGAAGGGGGTGTTCTGTTTGTGACTGTAACCCAACTATGATCATGTTACTTAAATAAAAAATATATTTGAAAAATAAAAAAAAGAAAATGTCAGATTTGATTACCTATACATTTCAGAATTCTAAGTTGCCTGATAACTATTGGTGGCAGCACTTATCATTGCTTAAAGCTGTTTTTTTTTCTTCCTCTGATTCCAGGAATAAGAGAGATAAACAGTATATATATTTTTTCCTAAACTTTTTTTTGCCAATAAAAAAACCCAACTGCATCACTATTCTTCATGCCTCGAGCATACAGGTTGAGGGTTGATTGTAAGTTGTTTGGGAATTAATCATCCACTGTCTCATAAAAGTCAGCATCTCTTGTCCTCTGGCCAAATAGGTTAGTTTACAGCATAAAATAAATGGAAAGTTTTGCTATCACAGTGTTGCTACTTTAGGATTTAGTCTTCCCTTTGCTCCATTTTTCTTCACATCTTTCATTGGCCTCCAGGGAAGAATCAGCATATTTAAATATCCAGAAGATTTGTTTGAGGTTGTTGATGTCACAATGATTTGTAGTCCTATTAAAATGACATTTGCTGATGACATGATACAATGTGTTGCATCATTTCATCTCAGCATGAAAATGCACTGATCTTTTCATCACAGCCACACAGGTAATCTGGTAACCCATGCTAATTTGATCAGCCACAATGCCATTGCTGGCATTTGCATAAGTGCTTCTCTGAAATGGACTGAATTCCTAATCCGAAATTGCATCAGGAAAAAAATAGCCTTGCCGAATGATTTATCCCTTTATTGACTAAATGAAATTATTCAAATCATGAAATCTGTTCTCTCCTTTAGCATTAGAATTTTAAGTAGACGTACCCTGGTTCTATATTTTTATCCTTAATGCACGCACCAGACACATGTACTTTACACACATCAAAACACATACAATAAATACCACATACCACACATGTTACATGCACAAACACATCATACATATATAACACAAATATATACATACCATATACATATAATACACAACACACTCATTAGACACACATACTTACAATAATTACCACTTACTACACATAGCTCACCACACACACAACAAAACACACCAAACATTCAAACCATACATGCCATAGGGGCTATCCTACACTCAACAAACATACTACATACCATACACAATACACACATATATAAGACACACCATACAGACAGCAGCACATCTGCCCTCTATACTCACAAGTACTCACACTTCTATTATGAAGAATAATTTAAAGGGATGGTTTAGGATGTGCATTTCATTTTCCTTTAAACTATTCTTTAGTACTAGGCATATAAAATGGTAGTTTGTTAGCAGAGAAAAATTAAGAAAATTAAATTAATCCTCTAAATAGGTTAGCATGCTGGCCTTTCCAGAATTTAGAGCACCAATGCCATTGTAACTGTCCTTTCTTTCTTCACTTCAGAGATGAGGGCAAAATATGCAGCTGGACTCCAAACGAAAAGACAACATGGATTTATTGGAGACATACATGACACTGGGTAGTGTAGTTGTCACCGAATGACTCAAGGCCACACTGACAGGAGGTTTTAGAGAGAGTTTAACACTAAGAAGCAGAGTGATTTTCATTTTCATTCATGAACATCACAGAGGTAGAAAAAGACTGGGGAAAAAAAGTACTAAAAAACACATGATGAATAAAAAATGCCCTCCAGTAAATTTTGAAGTTCCAATACATGTGAAGAAATGTCTAGTTTTTCTCTTCCAGAGCTACATTGCCAATTCTAAACCTAGTTTTGAGACCAGGTGGTGAAATTTCAAAAAAAATTTTTTTGCTATAAGATCAAAAAGACAGTTTTCTTCTGCATGTTATTTTTCTAATCCCAAGTGAAAATAGAAGTTTGTGGACATTTCCTGAAGCAGTCTGCCTTTCTGGCTGATTCTACAGACTTGTGAGATTTGGATATTTTGGGCAAGTTCCAAGTTTCTAAATCCAGGAGCATTGCCCATCAATATGTGAAACCTGTCAGTTCTAGACATTAAGTCCACATGATGACAGACAGCACACTAAATGTGCGACTATAAAAATATGATCCACCTGGAGCAGCAGAGTTCTTGCTTCAATGGCTGGCCACATAGCCCTGATGATGAGCTATGACAAAAGAGCCAGACTATGCACTTTCGTTTAATTGCATGCCAAAAACTTCTTTTGGAATGAACTTCCATTTCTTAAAAACTATGTGTATTTTAAAGGGTCATTTAAAGTTTTATTTTAAATTATGTGGCATTTTGTCACTTAAGAATAAGTATAAACCCTAGTGTCAGACACCTATAATACCTATATTTGATCACAAATGATAATTTCTAGAATAAAATTTATGTGGTATAGCAATGACATTTTATTATACTTTTTTTTGGATTTTGGGCCACACCTGATGACGCTCAGGGATTACTCCTGGCTATGTGCTCAGAAATCGCTCCTGGCTTGGGGGATCATATGGGATGGGGGGGGGGCGTGGATAGAACCGTTGACTGTCCTAGTCTAGAGCACACAAGGCAGACTCCTTACTGCTTGTGCCACTGCTCTGGCCCCTATTCTGCTTTCAATAATAATTTAATGGTAAAGGGGGCTTTCGAACCAGCTAGCAATATGAATGTCATTTAGTTATCTTGTTTCTGTTTATTAATTTCACATCTCTAAGCCTTATTAAACTTGCCATTGTTTGTTCATATATGTCCCAATAATTTTAAATTAGAGCAAAAAACAAATACACAAGACAAATAAATCAGCAAAACTTGTTATTGGAATAATCATATTGACAAGAACTCATAATCAACAACATTACAAAGAATGAAAAGTTAATGAAGAGAATGGGAGAGTATAATGCTATTCACTTAAAAAATACCTTTACTGAAAAACATTCTTGCAATAATAACTTTCAGACACAAAAAGAGCTGGAAGTTACAGCTCACCTCATGAAGCTCACCACAAACAGGGATGAGTTTAGTTAGAGGAATAACTACGTTTTGAACTATCCTAATAATGAGAATGTACGAGGGAAATAGAAAGCCTGTCTAGAGTATAGGCGGGGGTTGGGTGGGGAGGAGGGAGATTTGGGACATTGGTGATGGGAATGTTGCACTGGTGATGGGTGGTGCTCTTTACATGACTGAGACCCAAACACAATCATGTACCTAATAAATTTGTTTAAATAAAAAATTATAAAAAAAATACCTTTACTGTGATACTGTTATTAAATGAGAACATATTTGGGGAATGTATTTTTGTTTAGTTTGGGATTTCATGAGACATATTTTGAAAAATACAATGGAAGAATTTAATTTTTTTTTATTGCTCCATAGATTTTAGCCTTTGATTTTTGGGGAAAACTGACTTTGAGTATGCTTTATACAATGGTCTAATTTAGTTTGATATTTCAAATGTTTGCAAATAAAGGAGACAAGTATAAAAACTACCCCAGAAATTGAGCTAAAGTCACTTTAGTTAAAGTCACTTTTGCCATCAAGTGTCTGTAACAATTCTCAAACATGAAACAAGTCATTTAAAACTCTACACATCAGTTTACAATCAGTTTAGTTTAGTTAATGAGTGAAACTATTTATGCCAGTCTTCACAGAGTTGCAAAGTCCTTGGATCTATATACTTGTATATAAGAATTTAAACAAATCATTTTACATGACTAATGCCATGTAAAATGTCATTCAGGCATACTTTAACAAATCACTTTTTGAGGTCACAGTTTCTAATCTATCAAAAACATACTGATGTTACTAAAACATGTCTATTTTTTTTTAAAGGAAATGCTTTTTTTTTAATTTTCTTCTGACTGAAGTGCATTACACAGAATTATTTACGGTACATAGTGACAATGAATGAAGGGCATTCCCACCACCAATGTTGTCCTCCCTTCACTCCTGTTCCCAGCATGTCTCCCATATCTCCCGCCTTTACCCACCCCCCGCCCCAGAATACTAGTGTAACTGGTCTCCACTTTACAGCTTGTTGTAGATTGGGTACCTGTTCTGTTGTCATTGACTTTGGGTTTGGTATTCCAGTCTGATCATTTTTTATTTTTACTACATGCTACATGTTCATATGACTGGTCCTGGTATCATCATTTCCCCCCCTTAATTTATGAGGCTGAATGATTCAAGTTATGCGCTTCTGTTGGAGATAAGAAGGTTAAGGAAAAGAGAAGAAAAATTTAGTATCAACTACCAAAAAAATCACCAAATAATATCCACAAGAGTGAAAAAGAAAGAAAAAAGTGGAAGAAAAAAGATAAGGAAAATAATATAAAAAACAAAACAAAACAAAGCAAGAAAAAGGAATGCTGGAGTGGCAGGGTTTGGTGTTACACCCACTTATTTTTATTTATTTATTTATTTTTTGCATAGGCACAGTAAGTATTGGGGAAGGAAGGAAATTCCCGTGGCCTAAGATATTCAGGGTTTCTCCACTCTTGAAGCATACTGTCATGGGAACAACACTGGCTCCATACATACTCATTGCCTTATCCCAAGGTTGTTTTTTTTCTTTTTAATTTATTTATGGTGTCAAGAAACTTTCCTCTTGGTTGTGGATGAGAAAATCAGGCCACTGTAGCTAGCAATCTTGGTATTTGCGCAGGTCCTAGGACAAGGTCAAGGATAGAGTCTTTATGGTTCTAGAGGTTCTGTTCCATCATTGTTGGTGTGTTCAGTCTTCTGTATCATGTGCTCCAAAACATGTCTATTTTATTTCTTCTGCCAAATTATTTTTACAAGTTCTGCCAAATTCATAGCATTGCCAACAAGGTAAAAATAAGGAATTTATGTGAGTACTTTAATAAAAAGTTTGGATGGGGCATTTTGCACTAGGAATAACCAATTTAACCCTCCCTAAAGCTTGTTGAGGCATACTGTACTGTCCTCAATTTAACTTTGAATGCAATAGTCCTATTAAGGATAGATCTAGGCCTCTAACTCTGCTTTTTCTTTTCTTTTTTTTTTTTTTTTTTGATGCCTGCTTTCTCTGTATTATTTCAGCTAAAATAAATATATGATTCTCATATAAAGAAATATATAAGCTTAGAAGGAATTATATAAATTGAAAGAGCAACCTATTAATTAAATGATTGCATATTCCTCTTATTTTCTTGCATCTTTCCCTATACAAAGTAATGCAAACTAAATTTAAAAGATAGGATCTGGAAATGTAGAATCTTATATGAATTTAGCGTTTTATTTAAAAGGCAAAATTAGAATTAACGAAAAGGTTGAGGGCATTAGCAAGGCAGTAGCCCAATATTCACTCAGATAAAAGAGAGAGCATTATCAAGATTCCTGGCTTCAACCCAAAGGAGAAAATGCTTTCTCTAGTGCAAATTGCCTCACACTTCAACACAGTGCCAGCACTGTAAATGGACATATTTCCTCTCAAACTAAAGCCAAAGTATCATATTTATGTTTTCTGAATGTAATAATTAAGCCATTAAATAGGAGGTTTCTAAACTGACCATGTTTTGAAGGGAAGCATTAGGAGAGGTCAGGAGAGACCATTTTGTTTCTGGAACATCACAATCTGTTCAGTCAAATCAACAACACTAGACAGCCATTACCAGCCATGTATAGAGACACTAATTTAGATTGTAAAACTCATAAATAAGGAAGATATAAACAACATTGTCAGCTAACTACTCTTGTTTTTGTTAGTACAGTTCATGAATAAGTTTAGCATCAGACTTGCAGTCTTTAACTTGAGCTTAGGTCTGGGAAGCTAGATAGAGAAATACTACATTTACTGTTTTTTTTAAATTGCATTACAGAAATTGCAGATATATCTTAAACATTCATTGTTCCTGTTTTGGAGCCATATCTGGTAATATTAGGGGTCAACGCTTGGCTCTGTGCTTAAAGACCATTATTAGTGGCCTCTTGGGACCATATGTAAAGAATTGAGATTAGCTACATACAATCGCCATGAAATTTACTTTGGCTATTTAATGCTACATTTCAGCATAAAAAAGTTTCTATGATTAATCCTATATACACAACATTTAGAAAATTTATTCCAAAAAATAACTATTTAAAGACTTTACTAGATTGCAGAGAGATTCCTTGTAAAAAACAAAATTGTTTAATGCATTTGAAGATTTTGCTTTAGAAACTGCCATTGATAGCTTATTGAGTTTTAATCTTCATGTATGAGCATGAAGGCATACTTTTGATTAATCAGGCTACATACTAGAGAGAAAAGTAATAATCAGTCATTGTAATAGTCTTGCCCTTATAAGGAATATAGACCTTTATGTATTTTTTACATGCAGCATAAATATTTTTGTTTTAGTTTTATTTTGTTTAATAGTTATTCTTAGCTTTACTCAAGGTTTATTCTTTTTGTTTAAGTTCCTCTCTTTTTAAAATATATTTATTTAAGCACTATGTACACAAACATGTTTGTAGTTGAGTTTCAGTTATAGAAAAGAATACACCCTTCACCAGTGCAACATTCTCCCCACCACCACCACCACCAATTTGACTTTGTTCTCAAGAACCATTCCCAGTGGTGCTCAGGAAAGCATAAGAGGTGGTAGGGATCTAATCTAGGTGAGTTGCATACAAGGCAAATTTCCTACCCATTATGCTCTCTCTCTAGCCTTGTATTATAATTAAAGAAGTGATTGGTATAGAGAAGAAAAGTAATACATAAGCAAGTAAATTTATATGTTTTTAAGAAAGGAATTAAGTGAACTAATGAGACAAGATTTATTAAAGTTGGGATTTATACCCAAATCTCAAACTCTGTATAGTACCACTGATTTGTCCATTTCAGAGACTGTAGTTGTGCGTGGTCTTGCAGAGTTTCTGGGAGCAGTTAAGGGGTCAACCTGAGAGTAGTTGGAATGTAAAGTTTTGATTGTGCCCCTAATTTCCCTATGGCACTTAGATAAATATTGTATGATAACAGTTGTTTGCCAGATGAAGGAAGAAAAAAATTATGCACTTTTCAGGAAGAAGATTGGAGAGCCCTGCACTTTCTAGCTAATATCACAAAAGATACGTTTACAGACTAGTCAGCAGTGTTGTCTATGAATTAAAAATTCATAGGCTAAAATACATAGTAGTTGTCACAATAATTCTGTTAAAACTACCTTTGTAAATAGTTCATCACTAAGAAATTTAAAAACAGCATCTTGCTTATTATGTCTTAATCTTTTTAAATCTTGATGAACATGAATAAGGATCATATGGAGAGAATTTTCAATTATATTTTTGGATTGCTGGACTACTATCAGCACTTTTATATGTAATAAGTCTTGCATCTGGCCTGAAAACTTTGTATTTCATTTTTTATGGTGATCTACTTTTTTCTATTATAATAATAATTTTTATTTTGACCAAAGTGAATTACATATCTTTCACAGTAATATTTTAGGTACATATTAACATTGATTCAGGGAGTTCCCATCACCAAAGTTGTTCTCCCTCCACCCCTGTTCCCAGCTCCATTTAGCCATGTGGCTACTGGTTAACTATCTAACAAGAGGCAATATTGGTCTAAGACCTTTCTTAAGCCAGGCATGCTAAGGGTGGTTCTTCTGTCCAATGTACATGAAAGCCTAACCTACTCATACCAGCCCTCCTGGTATGGAAAGGTGTTTATTGAAATCCAGAGGACAAAGAAGGTAAAAACATGTTCTTATAAACATCCATCATTTGTTTTTGTGGAATACTTATATAGGCTGAAGCAGAGGATGGAAACTTCTTTATTTTTGAAAAAAGTAGATGATATGAGGCAGAAATGGTAACACAGTGGTAGGGCATTTCTCTTGCACACAGCTAACAGGTTAGATTTCTGGTGTTCTGTATGGTCGCCTGAGCTAGGAATGATTTCAGAGTGTAAATCCAGGAGTAACCCCTGAGTGCAGCCAAGTGTGACCCCCCAAATCAAAACAACAACAACAAATAGATGATGTGTATGAGAATAAATGGAACGGAGACTTGGATATTATTAGGTTATTTGGCCTCATGCATGTGGGATAATATTCTGTGCACTTGTCTTAAAAAAGGCAACAGGTCCTAAGGACAGTGGATTGTTTTAAAGTTAAAGGCAGGAGTAATTCTCTTTTGGTTTCTCCTGAAAAGCATCTATAGCCAATTTATTGCTTCTGAAAAGCAATTCCTACAAAATAGAGTGTAAGAGAGATATTATTTGTTGTCTAAACTTACTATCAATGTCAGGTAACTCTATCTTTTTAAGGCCACAGTTTTACCAACTTTGGTTTAGTTACTCTGATGAGATATATGTTATCATGGGGGAAAAATGGGTTGTGGTATTAGTTTGATGTTGGGTCATATTTGAAACACCTTATAGCTGTGAGGTCTAGGATACTGGTTTAAGACCATAGCCTATATCTTCTGGGATTTAAAATGGGGGTTAAAATGCCTTTATGACTTTTTTATTCTGAGTATTAATTACAGTCTTATATTAAACAAATTGATTTAGTATCTAATATATAGCAACAGTCAATAGTATTGGGTGCCAAGGTCAAGAGGTCTGTGTGCCATCTAATTTTGCCTTAGTAACACCTAGTTTTGTTTTCTCTATATGTGATAAAATTACAGTACAATGAGGTTTATATCATCTTATGGAGAGAAAATGAACTGTAGTGTTAATAGCTGACTAAACTAGGACAACCAGAATAAATCCCGAAGACAAGTAAGTCTTCGTGTTGTGCCTTATATTTTCAATGTCTAAGCTCTATTTGTTTCAGATTCCTCTGAGCAAATGCCCTAGTGTTCTCAGATTTCCTTTGTACTCTCTTTCCTTGTTCATTTCTAGCAATGGCCACATCTTAGCCCATGAATTCCAATGTGTTCTCAATACAGTCAACAACCTTAGGTACTTATGCTTCTCTTCCTAGTCTTCAGACAATATGGTCTATAAGAATTCAATTACATTAAGATAATAGTGAAGAACTAGTAAGGTTCCTTTTTCTTTTTGTCTTTTGGGTCACACCTAGCAGTGCTCAGGGCTAACTCCTACGTTCAGAAATCGCCCCTGGCAGACTCGGGGGACCATATGGGATGCCGGGATTTGAACCACCATCCTTCTGCATGCAAGGCAAACGCCATAGCTCCATGCTATCTCTCCAGTCCCTAGGTTCCTCTTTTATTCTATCACATAGAACACTGTAGTCATGACTCTATATACTTATTATCTTTCAAAAATTTCTCACTTGTAAGTTTGTCTTTCAATCTGGTTTGAAACTTTCGTTGAATGATCTTTAGTATTTCTGTTGCATTGAGTGGGCTGGACAAGGATGTTTTTAAAGTAGTGATTTCATAGGTTTTAATTCACAGTAATAGGGAAATGACATTACTTTATCAACTAATATACAGATCTTCATTAGAATTAGTTTAGGAATTATAAAAAAAATCACATTCGGGTGACAACTCTTTCAACTGACACTTTAGTCTAAAGAAATCAAATTCTATAAAATCACATGGTTTCTATAATTGGCTTTATCATTTTCTTGAATAAGTAAACATTCAAAAAAATTAAATATGAAAACCTTCTGGAGTAAACTTGGTTAAGGTAATAGTTAGAGGTATTCAGTTACTAGAAACTAATTGACTATCTTTTCCTGAGTTTATACTTACTAGGAATTTGTCATGTCTATTTGTAGTGAAAGACTTCTGTGTGATCATTCTCTTTGCCATTCTAACAACACCATGAGGAAAGTATTGTTAAGTCTTATTTTATAGATGAACAAAGACACTTAAGTGAGAACTATTCAAAATGTATTTGGAGACAGAAGAGGCAGCCGAACTTGATCTAATTTTTGAATGGATTGGACATCCAAAGAGGTGTTCTGGAGGCATTGGGGTCCACTAACTATTCTTAACTAATCAGATCTCAGGTTTAATATGAGGGCCTCATAGATGATGTGTTTCAAGGGCACATGTGGTATCAAGAATTATTCAGGCCACACAGCAGTGGTATGTGTGATCATGACCAATATAGTAGGCAGTAGTTGGGGCATAGTCTTGATTTTGTGTTCAAAATTTAGCGAACCATGTGTGGCTAAGAGATAGAAGTTGGGTTGGTTGTGTAAAAGGTTCATGCTTGTCTGCTATACCGTCTCTCCCCATTTTGAAAAACTTTAATTTTAACACAATCTTAGTTTATCTTTTACACAGACCTTTCAAACAATGTAGGAACAATTTCTAGACTCAATGAAAAAAGTGTTTCCAAAAGATATTTGCATCATAGAATAGAGACCTAAGTTTATGTCCCTTTAAGAGTCTTTAGTTCTTTTCACTTGTAGAGTCATAAATGCAGCTTGAAAATGTAAAATAAAAATAGTTTAATAATTGAGTGGAAACATTTTGGACTTATTTTTCTATAAAAAATTCAACCTAGCCTTAAAGATTCTTATAAATAGCTAGACAATACATTCACTATGAGTTCTGCAGCCTTCACATTCATTTTAAGGATTCATTTTACTGTCTCCTAAGACCTAATTCTGTTCTTTCTTTTTGAGTTATCTAGAAAATGATTGTTAATATTGAGGTACTACTCTCACTATTTGATTCAAAAACATTAGCACTTAAGATTAATAAATCAAAGAGATGAGGAGTGCATTGTTCACTGTCACCTAAACTTGGGAGCATGTTATTTTAAGTTTACTATTCCTTGTTGCCTTCTCAAAATTTGCTTGATGAATATAAAATCTCCCTTAGAGATGCTTAAACCTATTGATTAGGGAATGTAACTTATGCAAGAACCTAATACAAATATCCATTGATTCACACCAATTGTCAATTCAGCAATTTTCTTAGATTTGTTTAACTTTAATGTTATTTCAATGTCTTAGAAGAAGAAATTTGAAATATAGTAAACTATTTTTCTATAAATCACTATGGGGCACATTTTAGAATAAATATTTTTATCTTAGATTCCAAAGAAATACAGAAATATATCAAACCATGTGACCATATCCCAGAGACTCAGTACTCATAGCAAAGAGGTCAAATTTGAATTGAGAAACATTATAACAACACTTCTCTAGAGGCAAGAAATATCATACCCATAAGACATATACACTAAAAGTTTGGTTTAGCAGTCTCCTAGTAATATTTACTTTGTACCTAGTCTAACCATTATTTTAATTAATGGATCTCACAGTACTTTAAGAGAATAAAGAAATAATATCATGGAAACTGAGGCACTGAATATGTAAGCAATACATGTTAACATTGTTGGAAAATTCCAGAGTAATATTTCCTTTCAATGCAGAGCACCTGTTTCTATCCACTACTCTTTGTTTCTCCTTAACTTGAATATCTTTAGCATAGAAATGATATGAAACATCAAGAGATCTGGAATCAGCTAAAGTTTAAGTCAAATACTGCATAGTGAAATGTTTTCCAGCAGTCTTCCAAATGAAGACATCTCCTCTCATACATCATTTGTAAGTTAGAAACTGACAATACAATAAAGATGGTAGCTATCATACAGTGCTGTATAAAAAAAAGACCTTTATCCAAATGTAGATGAAGACATACAATAAAAAGTCTATATTACATTAAAAAAATCTACATCAAAAGAACGTTGATCAAAGCCAGTGATAAAATATTCATGCATAGAAAATTGTAACGTATCTACAGGTTACATCAAAAAGGAAGAGCTGAAGCCTGAATATAAAGGAGTAAATCACCAGTTGCCTCACTGCAAGCATAAAAGGGTGAGATTTAGATTCTCATAGGCAAGTGAAGTCCTTGCAATAGCATAGGCCATTGTACATCATATTTGTCTTAGAGAATTTACAATGAATAAAGTAAACAGATGAAGATAGCTTTGTCTTTAGTGTAAGGGTTTGAAAACACAAAGTACTAAAGTATTAGCTGATCCAAAAGATGCCAGATGTGTAAGGGTAAGGATGAAGAGTTCAAATAAACGTTGGCAGAGTTGGAGGGATGGGAAAAGAGTTTTGTTTGTTTTTCCCAAACAAGCTAAAGGCCAAGATTATTTGGAAGAACAAGTTGGTAAAGTCATTGACTACAGAAAGACGATAATTCAAAAGCAACATCTACCTGTCACTGCCTTAAGAGACCAACCTGGCTGATTAAGCTGCTTCTTCAATTACCACTTTCTGAGACTGCACAAAGAAAGGACAACAAATTTTTTTTTTCAAAAAAGGTTTTAAAATCTACCTACTGTCTTTGCTGAAATAAAAAAATACTTTGCAACATATGTTATATAAGATTAATATTACTATTCCTGAAAAGCTTATTATTTTAGAAACTAACCAAACCCATTGGTTTTCTTTTAAAAATTGTTTAACTTGGGGGCCAGAGAGATAGCATGGAGGTAGGGCTTTTGCCTTGCATACAGAAGGACGGTGGTTCGAATCCTGGCATTCTATATAAACCCCCGAGCCTGCCAGGGTTTGAATCCTGGCATTCTATATAAACCCCCGAGCTTGCCAGGGGCGATTTCTGAGCATAGAGCCAGGAGTAACCCCTGAGTGCTGCTGGATGTGATCCACCCCCCAAAAAAATAACAAAAAAAAGTTTAACTTTTGGATAATGTGTTTATCAGGAAGACCAAACACCCTTTCAAAGTCATGTGCCTAAGTGTGTGTGGGGGTGAAAATATATCGACTTGCTAGGGATGTCAAAATAAAGTACCACATGCTGAGTTCACATTCTTGTCCTGGAGTCTGAAAAACAGAGATCAAGGTTTGACCTAATTGGTTTCTCTGACTCATTTATATTTGATGGGGAAAGAGGGGGTTCACACCAAAAAGCAATATTTAGGACTTGCTCCTGACTTTGCATACAGAGATGTCTCCTGTTGGGGCTGGAACCCCATGCCTAAGGCAAATGTCCTACCCACTATACTCTTTCTAGTCCTCCAATTCAGGTGAGATCACATCCTGAAGCTACAGTTCATTGCCTTGTTTCTGTTACTTCATACAGTGTTTTCTTCTTTATCTTCTTTATCTGTGGTATTTGTGTCTCCAATTTTTTTCTCTTATAAAGGCACCAGTTAGAGTATATTAGAACCACAAATATGACCTTATTTGAAGATTCTACCCTAACTATATCCACAAACTGAAATGCTGGGACTTAGGGCTTTGGCCTACTAAATATGCATGTGGGAAAGGGGATGGCATGCAAGGTGCAGCAGGGGACTTTTAGTAGACTGTTATGGTTCTCATATCAAAAATATCAATGTTGAAAAAGATAGTCTCAGACATAAACAAATCATGAATTCCTTCTTTTGGAAGAAACTCTTCTTTCTTAAAAAATTCTACCAAAATAGTATTTTATCCTATGGAAATACAGATAATTTCTGTTTTTTGAAATGCAATGGTTGGAGAAGTTGTAAAGACAAAGAATACTGGCCTCTCTCACAAATATCATCTGTCACACTCTTCATCTGTTGTTTTTAGTTGTTTTGTTTAGGCACTGGCTGAAAATACACTGTTGAGGGCTAAAAAAACCACCTCATAATCATACTGAAAACCAGTGAAACCAGAGTTTTAAAGGGAGAAAAAAGAGTGAGAGAGAAATATAGAGATAGGGAATAAAAGGTTTGACACAGAGATATGGAGGTAGACATCCAGGGGAAAGGATGGATGAATGACTCCTTAAAATAAATGTGAAGGCTGCAGAACTCATAGTGAATTTATTGTCTAGCTATTTATAAGAATCCTATAAATGGAGCAGGTAGTAATGTCTGCAACCTGGGATAATGCTTGGAGGATACAGAAACTAAATTTTTTTTTTTTTTTTAGTTTTTCAGCCACATCTGGTGACACTCGGGCTACTCCTGGCTATGTGCTCAGCAATTGCTCCTAGCTTGGGGGAACATAAGGGATGCTGGGGATCAAACTGATCCCCAGTATAACATTCCCACCCTCAATGCCCCCATCTTCCTCCTCGCCCAGACCCCTGCCTATATTTGAGATAGATATTCTATTTCTTTTGTTTGTTTTGTTTTGGAGGGGCCACACCCAGTGACACTCAGGGATAACTCCTGGCAATGCATTCAGAAATCGCTCCTGCTAGGTTGATCATATGGGGCACTGGGATTGAACAGGTCCATCCTGGATCTGTCCCATTCAAGGCAAATACCCTACCACTGTGCTATTGCTTCGAATTCTATTTCTCTCACTCATTATCATTGTCATGATTGTTGTCGGTGTAGTTATATCTCTAACTGAACTCACCACTCTTTGTAGTATGCCTCATACCTTGGGCCGGTCCTTACAACCCTCATCTCTATTGCTCTGGGTATTATTACAATGTCTTTTATTTTTTCTAAATCCCATAGATAAATAAGACTATTCTGTTTCTATCTCTCTCCCTCTGACTTATTTCACTCGGTATAATAGTTTCCATGTCCACATTGAGCTCCCATATGATCTAGCTACACCACTCCTAAGGATATTCCCTAGGAATACAAAGACACAATACAAAAATGCCTTCTACACACCTATATTCATTGCAGCACTATTTCCAATAGCTAGAATCTGAAAACAATCCAGATGCCTGACAACAGATGAGTTGATAAAGAAACGGTGGTACATACACATAATAAAATACTATGCAGCCATCAGGAAAAATGAAGTCATGAAATTTTCCTATTCATAGATAGACAAATTTAAGTATTTACCAATATGTCCAATTTAATAACTGGTTCATATGTTTTATGTGTGACTATGCTTGATTATATTCATATTGTTTATTTTTAAGTTAAGAAAACTGGGATGGATGTGAGGGGTAGAGGCTGAATAACAAAATACTAAATGTGAGCTCCTATTAGCCTGATCACTCAAGTGGAAATTCCACTGGATAGTTGTGACTACAGGTATTGCTTGATTTTCTTGGAGTGAGAGTAAGAGGAGAATCATTGAAAGAAAATTACTGGATGAGTTATGTCCCATTGGCATATTCCATTTATTCATATGGCTGCAGGGTCCTCTGAACTGAGCTCAGATCCCTGAGATTGGCCAGATTTTTAGTATCCTTTTCATGTGGAACTTTATTATAGTTGAGTAATAGTTCTCCAAAAATTCCCATGTCCAAACCACAGAACTTACATTTTACTTGACATAAAAAAATTAACTTTGTAGATGTGATTAAATTAGTGCTATGGATTGTATGAATATTCCAAGAGTAAATAATGTATTGTCAGGAATCCTTACACAAGGGCACACGAGTTAGAAAAGCAAGTCACATCAGAAGCATATGAATAAATAAAGACATAAAGATAGTCATAAAGACAGCATTGGTTCATTTTCTAGAAGAGGCCAATGATCCAAATCAAATGGGAACCTTTTCCAGTTGAAAAAAAAATTGGGAACACAGATTTCTTTGTAGAACCTTCAGAAGAAGGAATGCATCCAGCTGACCCATTTAAACTTTTGACCTCAAGAAATGTGAGCTAAAGGGTTATTTTCTAATCATTAGAGCAGTAACAATAGAGTTCTGATACCATCCTTAAATGAAAATTCTCTTTCTCATTGACTCTCAGTAGATACTTAACAATTGTAATCAAAGTATACAAGAGGGTTGCATGCTCAAATTATTTAATTTCTTTCAAGTGATTTATTTACATCTCAATTATAGTCCAGTTAGGTGAATATGTAATCTATATATTTCTAAGGCAGTCTACAGAATTACTTTTTATGATAAATCACCATTATGTAGGCCTGGTAGCCAAGACTTTTGCTGACTTTTGCCTACCATCTTCTTGGTTGACTTTAGTTTGACCGTAAAGGCATAAATCCCTTGCCATTTTGGGGAACACTTAACTGCCTTCCCTGAATCCACAGTGTCTTTGGAGGAGTTGTCATAAAGGTGATGGGGGTTTTCTCTGACTCAGTCCTGCTATCCATTTTTTGCTTATCATGCTTTCTAGTCATACTCACTGTTAAGGTTTTCATAGATATTCTAAGGTCCCTGAACATTTCTAACATAACCAAAATTCTACATGCTCACATCTGTAGGTTTGGGAGAAATTTCTGTCCTCTATTAAAGGCCTCTTTAAAGTTCCCCTTTTTTGCTGCATCAAGTGTAATTTCTTTACATTAAACTTTAAACATTCACTTATTATTTTCTCTCACTGTCATGATTATGATTCAATCAACATGAGGATAGCTCAAGACACCTCTTTGCTCCTCTCCTAATTTTCCAGCACCCAAAGCAGCCTTCATCTTTCTGGATTACAGAACACAAGCATACACCTATGAAGGAATCAAAAACTGATTTTAGGGACCAGATAATAAAGTAAGTAAGATATGCACACATAATGAGCATATGAGTGTGTTCAGAACCTAGAATTTCGTATGAGTATCTGAGTACCATCAGGAGTGATTCCTAGGTGCAGAGCTGAGAGTATCTCCTGAAAATCTCTGATTGTGGCAATTTTTTAAATGTGCCAATCAAAATACTTTTAATTTAAAATATTGCGATTTACAGTTATTCATAGTTAAGTTTAGATATACAATATTTCAATACCAATTCCACTAGTGTAATCTGCTTCAACCAATGTTCCCAGAGTCCATCCCATGACACTACCCTCCACCACAGTCAGGTCAGAACAGTCATGTTCATAAATGTTTGGTTGTTAAAAGTTGCATTTCATGATTTCATTGTTATTGACTTTGATGTTTGATTCTGTCTTTTCTTAACACCATCAATGCACTTGAGTCCCTTTGGCCCCTGTGCCCCATTATCTCACATCTGTCTTTCTCCTCCTCCAGTTAATTTCTTTCCTTTTCCATACTATACTATATCAGTTTTTAAATACTTTTTATTGAGACCAATGTAAATTACAAGTTTTTCACAGTTTTATTTGAGGTACATAGTGACAGTGAATTAGGGCCATCCCCACAATCAGTGTTGAACACTCTCTGCCATAGTTCCCAGCATGCCTCCCATACCACCACCCTTAGCTCCCTGAACTGCCAGTGTAACAGATCCCTTTTGTGTATAGTTTTAGTGTGGGTCTCTTGATTTTATTGTTGTTGACTTTGGTTTTGGGTTTTTAGGCTTGACCATTTTTTATTTCCACTCAATGCTCCTGAGACCTCTTGGACCTTGAGTCTCATCCACTTTTTTTCTCAGTTTGTAGGAAGACATAGAAATATGAGGAAGAGGGCCCCGGAGAGATAGCACAGCGGCATTTGCCTTGCAAGCAGCCGATCCAGGACCAAAGGTGGTTGGTTCGAATCACGGTGTCCCATATGGTCCCCCGTGCCTGCCAGGAGCTATTTCTGAGCAGACAGCCAGGAGTTACCCCTGAGCATCGCCGGGTGTGGCCCAAAAACAAAAACAAAAACAAAAAAAGAAATATGAGGAAGAACAAGATGATTCATGTACTATGGGTCTGTAAAAAAAAAAAATCGGGGAGTGCCTCTGTCTAGAAGCTATAAATATAAATTAAATTAAAAGAAGAAAAAAAAAGAAAAAGAAAGAAGGAAAAATAAATAAATAAAATAGAGAACAGATGTGTCAATATTTTTATAAGTGATAAATAAAGTTTATTTTTTAGTTTAGATGTATAGTGAGAATTAGATTATGCATAATAAGTTGATATCTATCTACATTGTTTTAAGTCTTGGAGGTCTCAATTGATAGAAAAGGTATTTTACTGTGTTTTCTTAGACTTTGCTTTCCTCAACTCATTAATGGCAGATATTGATTTCTCACTAAAGATAATTGTTTTATAGTCATGTGTAACTCATCTGGAGATCATCTAAGAAAGTTCTTAAATTAAAATATGTCTCTGAGCAAACATGTTGCCACTGGCTTTAGTGTAAGTGAAGATTCGAGTCATGTTCATATTAATGAAACCAGTATTGTTCCAGGTTTGTATTATATCCAAGTGTCCTGCCTTTGCACCTATATTTCAGAGATCTTCAACATGACATCAAATGATATGTGATTTGGTATGACTCTCAGCCAGTGTACATTTTATAGGAATTCATGATTCAAATATTGAAGGGACTATGTTTGAAAGCAGGTATGGTATGGACCTAACACCTCTTACAATGTTTGAACATGCTTGAGAAAGTGACTTTGAGAGCTGCTTCAGTAACATAAAGACATCTTAACTGCAACAAAAATCAATTGACCCTTTTTTCTAACGTAGCCTTGAATGAAATAAAAGAATTATCATCATAGGAAAAAGCAGTAAATAAGACAATGATATGAAATACATGAGCAAAACATTTTTTAAAGGAGTCTCCAAGCTTGGCAAACTAGCCTTTGCCATTGTGCCACATTGCCAGCAACTAATAATAAAAACTTGGAACTGTAACATATTCATAAAAACAGATAATGCTTATAGAATTCAACTTTATTTTTTACTATATGGTTTTAAAACAGTCATTATCTTATTCTATATACTTATGTATTGGGTATAGAGAATTCTATTAAATGTGCCAATGGTAGAGCAGAGATAAGTCTCAAGATATTTTACATGTACTTAACTAATGCGGAGGCCTTAAGATTTTAATTTTAATTACAAAGAAATTAAACACATTCTATATATCATTGTAAATTGTTTTAAAACTACAAATATTGGGGCCGGGCGGTGGCGCTGGAGGTAAGGTGCCTGCCTTCCCTGCGCTAGCCTAGGAGACGGACCGCGGTTCGATCCCCCGACATCCCATATGGTCCCCCAAGCCAGGAGCAACTTCTGAGCGCATAGCCAGGAGTAACCCCTGAGCGTTACCGGGTGTGGCCCAAAAACCAAAAAAAAAAAAAAAAAAACTACAAATATTTTTCTCCTTGATATATTTGAGTTTAACTACTAAAATTGAGCAAATGACTACCATTTTTACAAATACATTATTTGAACTATGGAACAAAATGAACGTGAACTTGCAGGCTCATCTGCGTAGTACATTAAATTTGTTTGTTAGGCTATAAGCAAGATACATTGGAAACTTTATTTGTCTTATTAATCATTTGCATACCAGTGCATACCAAGTGCCCAGTCATGTGGGTGTTCAATAGCATTTAGGTTAATTGATTCAAATATTGAAGAACTACAGAACTGACAAATGTCAGGATGAATAAATCATAGATTTCTTTTTATTGTAATACTGCCAGATGTACAAAAATCATATTTAATTTTATATCATACTTTAACACATAATTTTATATTTAGATTAGTATGAAAATTTAATATATCTTATTTATCAACTAAGTTATTTCAGTGCTTCAGTTTTGAAATTTAACAGAAAATAAAATGATCATTATCAAATTTAAATAATTTAAAAATAATGTATTAAACTTTCCTTCATTAGACAATGTTTTGAGTTTTCTCTAATCTTGGCAAACTTTTATCTCCAGTTTCTTTAGCTCAGGATGTTACTTATTTTTATATAACTCCAGAATGATGAGTGAAATCAAATTTTTATGGTCAACTTAAACACATTCTAGTAGAATATAGCTTATATAAAACAGAAATTATCTTTTACTAGCATTAAAGCACTTAAACACTGTACTTTATTTAATGACTTTTTTTTTTTTTTGGTTTTTGAGTCTTACCGGTCAGCGTTTAGGGGTTACTCCTGGCTCTATGCTCAAAAAATCATTCCTGGACGGGATTTGAACCACCGACCTTCTACATGAAAGGCAAATGCCTTGCCTCCATGCTATCTCTTCGGCCCCTTAATGACATTTTTTTTTTTTGCAGAAATATGCAGTAACAATGAAAGGTTTAGCTTCCTAAATAGATTAAGATTAATCAATGTGATTCCACTTTTAAATCATAAGCTTTCTTGGAATCACAGAAATATTTATTTATTTCCCTAGGTACACTATATGTACCATAAGATATTAGTGCTAAAAATCATTTTAACTTGTACTTTTCTGTTTCTGAAAAGACAGAGACTACTACTGAGAGATTTTTGAGCACAGAGCCAGGAGTAAGCCCTGAGTGCCCCTAGGTGTAACCCCAAAACAAAACAAAACAAAACAAAGCAAAAAAAAAAAAGTAAAAAAAAGAAAAAGAGAATGAATCATATTCTGAAGAGAAATGAAATATTTTATTCTAGAACTTTCAAAACATTTTTTTTCAAATAATTCAATAGTAATTCTTAATAAGTAGATTTTAAAGGTCTTTAAATGGTGGTCAGAGACAAAATTTAGGAGATCTGGCTTTTAGGGTTGATCCAATTTCATACCTGGTACTTTATCTCGTTTCCTAAACACTGTAAGGAGTTATCCCTAAGCACAGAACCATGAGTAAACCCTGAGCAGTATGAGGTGTAGCAGAACAATTTTCCCCCAAATAACACCCACCTCTTCATACAAAACAACTTAGTATGTTATAAAATATCACATGTGATCATTTTGTTATCAAGGAAGACTGAAAGAAATCCAATTACCTGTGGTTGCAATGTAGCAGTTGGTGTTAATTTATAGTTCCTTTATAGTTCTTTAAAATACTCATAAAACTTTAGAAATGTATAATGTCAATAGATTTTTTTTCGGTTATTTTAGAGGACATACAAAAAACAAAAGCTTCCCAGAATTAAATTTATTTACCTAAAAACAAATTTAAATTATTTTATCAGTAAGACTGGCTAATTCTTTTCATGAATGATTTTCAAGTAGTTTGTAAGTGACTTTTACTTTTATAATGATTACAAAGTCCCTTGTATTGACTTATAACATGTAAGAACAGATAATTCTGGAGACAAGACTGTGGTGAATGTTTACACTGAAAGCAAATAAAAGCATTTTCAGGAGGATAGTGATAATGTGGTCAGCTAAACTCACCAAGATTATAAAATTTTAGCAAGGTTTGAAAAGTTGATTAAAATGTATGAAGAGTAGGCAGGTAAGAATATGAAAAACATATCTATGAACCAGGGTAAATAAAGATAAATTAAATTTTTGGTGGAGATTATAGTCTCCAAACCCTCAGCTTCTGCCACAATAAAATAATCCTCAATGTAAGGTTTAAGACATTTATCTATATTTTCTCTTAAAATATATTTTACAGGTTCACTGATTTAATTAATCATTCTCTAAAATACTGTATGGTAAGAAATGTACAAGATATAAGATCCTGAGATCTCGCAATTTAGCGTTGATTTAGATTGATGAGTTTGGAGTTTTTGGTTAAATCAAATGCATCTGGCTTTCAGAAACTATTTTTGGAGAAACAACTTTTTTGTTGTGCAACAAAAAGCTTTAGAAAAGCTTCTTTAAAAAGGAAAAATAGATCTCAAAATGTAAAGGCAGCTAACACTCAAAATAGTCTTTAAGAAAAGCCCAGACTATGCTATTGTACTAGGCAAAAAGGTACAGGACTGTGGGAATATTCCTTGAGTTCAGCATGAGCCACTTGTTGGAATCTTACCTTCCAACTCAGTCTCGTGGAGTGTTTGACTTTTTAAGGACACGGGACATATATTCTGTTTCTCTTTTTATTTTTATCATTTCTTAAAGAGCTCATATCATTGTACAGATGCTAGGAATGTACTGTGTATCTTGATGAATGTTTACAGTTTGAGTTAGAAAAGATATGTATTTTAACATGTGTGCTTCTCCTGGATTTTGCTGAGTTGCCCATTTTTTTTTTAATAAGATTTTCTGTATGCCCTTTACCGAATTGCTTGAGAGCTGAAGACAATTTAAAAAAACTGAACTGTTTTGCAGACCATTAGACCAAACTAATAGGCAATCTCTCTTCTCGATTCCACTCTTCTTTATGCCAGAGACATAGCTGGATAGCATTCCCCTGGTTACTCTGCAGTTACTTGTATTATTTTTTTAATGTAAAGTCAGGTATAATTTGGAGGAAGTTGAGGAAGAGGATAAGAAAAAAAAGAGAACAACGAGTAACTTACTGGGGTTGTGGACTTTTTTTTTTTGAAGGTAGAAAGGAGAGTCAGGACCCATAACCCAGTATTAAAGCAGAGAAATCCACATCTCGAGAGGGGAGATGCAGATGACAGGTGCTTAGGTACCATGTACCCAGAAAATACATATTAAAGGTGTACATATTGACTCAAAAATAATCAACAAATAGTGACAAGAAGTGACAGGTACCATGTCTTTCTTAGTCCACAAAACACCTTTGTGATAGATTGAGATGACACAGAATAGAATCAGCACATGGAAGTTAAGTTTGCTACTCTAAGTCCTTACCTTTAAATGACTTCCTACATATGAATCATTTCACCAGATCATTCTTCTTACATGAGCAAGATATAAACTACTTTATTGAGTCAATTTGCATAAAATATCCTGCTTTATCAGTATTATGTCAAAAAATAGTCCATCAACTGTCCCTAACAAAAATAAAACAAGGAAATGTAAATTCAACAAGTGCATGAAGTGAGTTCTTATAGGACACACATGCTTCATACATTAACTTTGTTCTTTTTGTTTTTCGGTTTTTTTTTTTTTTTTTTGTTTTTTGGTATTTGGGTCACACCTATTAGTGCTCAGGGCCTACTCCTGGCTCTACACTCAGAAATCCTCCCCCACAGGCTCCAGGGACCATATGGGATGCCGGGATTCGAATCACCGTCCTTCTGCTTCTAAGGCAAACGCCTTTCCGCTGTGCTATCTCTCCAGCCCCCATTAACTTTGTTTTAAACTTTTTACCTGAAATTATTTTACTACTAATTTTCAGAATTTTTCTATGAGCATTTGCTTAGCATTTTACATTTTCTATTGCTTTAATACCTTTTAATCAGCAACATTTTAGTTAATTCTGAATATATTTATCCTGACTTATATGAATTCT
Source organism: Suncus etruscus (assembly GCF_024139225.1). Lineage (NCBI taxonomy): Eukaryota > Metazoa > Chordata > Mammalia > Eulipotyphla > Soricidae > Suncus > Suncus etruscus. The sequence goes on from NC_064849.1 coordinate 29,924,219, forward strand.
TTGTTTATTAACTTAGTATAGAAATTTTAAAGTTCCTATTATCAACGCTTAATCACTAAAAAAAGAGCTGATTTTTTTAAAATGTTAGTATTTAATGCCCATTTATGAAATCTTTATCTTCTGCCTTTATTCAATTATTTAATTGAGAAGTGGATCAAAGTGTTATTCTCAGAAACGTCTAGGGTATATAACTTACTATAAGTGAATGCTCATAAAGTTCACATTTTACACACAGTCCCTACATAAACTTGCCTGCATTTTTTAATTGAGATCCTACTATGTGTGGGGCAAACTCTAGAGGAGCATTCAATGCAATGGGCATTAACTATGTATTCAGCTCCTTATTGAATGCTACGCATCTGTTTCTTTATTTAATCCTCTCCAAATCCTTCTGAGGCAGGAGTTAAAGCCTCTGAAAAATTAAAAGGCCAATAAGATTAACTTCACTGATCCAAGATGAATTGTTAGTCAAAGACAGCAGTATAACGAAGGCTAGAAACCAAATAGGCTTGTTTCTAAAATTGTAGTCTTTTCAGCATGCCATCCTGCCTCTTTAGCTGATCATATATATTTTCTTGGGTACCAGCAAAACCAGTAAATGAGACCTTGTATATTTGCACATAAAATGCAGTTATGAAAGGAAGGGGATTCAGGTTCTACCTTTTATTATTATATTTTTCCCAACTTGGATTGCTGTAGTTCAAGTGTAAGTCATAGCTTTTGAACATTAAGTACAGAGGCTATGTCCTCTGCTCACTGATGTGGGAACCATTACTAACAGAGGAACAGAGAAATACTGTTGAGAAAATAATTGGTTATTTTTTAAGAATGTAAAATCAACCTGATGTTATTCTAAGGATATTATCATTCCAAAATTGTGAAAACAAAACAACCAATCCTCCCAAAATGCCAAGAACATTTAGGGATATGGAGGTCTATTAGAGAATCCATAAACTTTTGATGACCACAGACAGTCCTTAACCTGAACCCAGTTTCGCTAGTAAGAGGCATTAAATTTAACCAACAAAGACCAGTACCATAAAGTGTTAATGGAATCTGCAATATCTGACTACCTCACCAAGTATGGATATTCAATTATATGATTATAAGACTGGGTAACAGTTCAGTGAGCAGGTGTCATAGCCATGGATTATTAACCCTGTAATTAAAAACAAACAAACTGGATTCAACTTTGATAAATATAAACAATGCTTTACCCCAAATGTCTTATGGTTACCTATAACCCTTATTTTTACATTTACCAATTACAGAAACACTTAAATCTTAATTCAGTTAATGCAAATTAATGCATCACCTACTGTGCATTTAAGCTGAGGATACATTAGTCTATAAAATTATGACAAGGTTTCTACCATACATGGCTTTTTGTCAGGGAAACAAATAAAAATTAAATGACTTTCTCGGTAATCATAAGAGTATTTAGAGGAAAATGAAATATTTACACTTAAAGATTAAGTTTAAGTTAGTAGAAGGAGAAATTTTGCTAAAATAAATGGAGAATTGGAAGGAACATCTGGGTTGGAACCTGAGTGAGAGGGGAAGGAGTTGGAAAAATTTGTAGGAAATTGTGTTGAAAGCACAGAGAAAAGCAATTTCAGCAACTCTGAGCTAGAAATGTAAGAGAAGAGAGGGGAATGTACAACTATAAAGAATATCTGTGAATAGACTTGATATGAATATCCATGGTAGACTTTTAATTTCTTCTAAATCCAAAGATGTCATTGAATTTTTAAAGTTATGTATCATTTAAAATCTAAATTTACATTTATATGCTATTACCATTGATTCTCTTTAATAAGAGAACCACATTAGAGTAAGATGAGAAGTAAAGAACATGTATAAGGTCCTTATATGTTTTCTTTTTTGTTGTTGTTCTTATATGTTTTCATCTAAGGATCAAGAGTGGCTAAGCGCAGGACATATCTGTGAATGGGTAGCAAAGGAAACTTTTAGAAAGAGCTTGTCTTATCTACCAAAGGTGACACATTTTAACTTTCAACTGTGATACAAATAAAATCTTGGCCTCTATGAGCTGATATTATAGCTTGAGTAGCATGGATTCCATATATTATGAAGTTTGCATAAATCAGGAATTATGTCGACTGATAGAACAAAGAATATTGAAATAGGCTGGACCAGTGGAGCAAGCGGTAGGGTGTTTGCTTTGCAAGTGCTAACCTAGGACATTCCATGGTTTGATCCCCAGGCATCCCTTATGTTCCCCCAAGTCACGAGTGATTTCTAAGCGCATAGTCAGGAATAACCCATGAGCATCACCAGGTGTGTCCCCCCTCAAAAATAAATTAAAGAAAGATTTGAAAAGTGACTTAATAGCCATAGAAAATCTCTATTTTTGTTTAATTTTAAAACACATTTGAGGTAATTTGGGACCAGGCCCAGTGATGTTTAAGATTCATTCCTGACTCTGGGTTCAAGGGACCATATGTGATGTTATGGATCAAACCATAATCACTGTCATGCAAGGCAACAGCATTATTTTATTTCTATTCTATCCTATTATTATTCTATTATTCTATTTCTCTGCACACTTAGTATTTTATTTCATATTATTTTATATCCACCGAAACATTTCAAATCTAATACTGTTTGTGCTGATCTTCCAGTGTTAACAATTTAGTAATTTGCTTTCTCTTTTTCTCTCTTTTCTTTTTTTTGTCCATATGTATATCTTTGCTCTTTCATTTTTTTAAAAAGTTGCAAACATGATAACCTTTTACCTTTAAATACTTGTATATTAATTTATCATCAGAAAAGGCATTTTATTATAAAGCTGTATTACAGTGGTTAAATTCAGGGAATCACCTTGTTACTTTAGTTTAATCCACAGATCTTATTCAGTATTAATGGATTTCAAAATAATGCCATTTTTTACAAAAGAAACCCCTAAAACACATTTGCTTTCAGATGACTAACTGTACTGACAACTACTATGACAATGGTAGTGAGAGAGAGAAGCAGATTGCCTTTTCCAGTTATGTGTTGGGAGGGGTGTGGCATATGGGGATATTAGTGATATGAAAGTTGCTTGGTAAAGAGTGGTGCACTTTCTTTGACTGAAACCTATTGGGTATGATCATTTCTTTAACCACAGTGATTAAATAAAGAAGTAACAAATGATAAAATAAAATAAATTTATATATAAATATTAGCTAAAAAACAGATACAAAGTCAAGTTGTGAAAATGCTGAACATTCAAAAAAGTGTGCTTGTAATTGTGTATGGTTGCTAGACTTGTAATGTGATGAGAAAAGCTGGAAAGAAGATTTGGAAGAAAAGACAGCAGCAGAAAGAAGTTGCTGAACGAGAAGGCTTTCCAAACTGTGGAAGTAAAGAGGGGCTGCTGGAGAAACTTATATCCCTTTCAGGGTAATGAGCATCCCACAAATTATTCATGAAGATGATAGGGTCATTTATCAGTGCAGCAGCATTACTGGGGCCCCCAATTAGGGTTCTAGTTCTTCATACCTTAGAACACTTATATCCCTTTCAGGGTAATGAGCACCCCACAAATTATTCATGGAGATGATAGGGTCATTTATCAGTGCAGCAGAATTACTGGGGCCCCCAATTAGGGTTCTAGTTCTTCATACCTTAGAACACTTATATCCCTTTCAGGGTAATGAGCACCCCACAAATTATTCATGGAGATGATAGGGTCATTTATCAGTGCAGCAGAATTACTGGGGCCCCCAATTAGGGTTCTAGTTCTTCATACCTTAGGAAACCTTGGAACTGTGTTCAGATTGTGCACAATTTTCCAATGTCTCCAAGCTCCCACAGTAAAATTAACTTGTATTCTGGATTTTTTAAGTAGACTCACTTATTGGATAAAAGATCCCACAGGAAAGAACTTCTTTTGTTTCTAGTTGTGGTAAAAAGAGTGATAGTTTTTGTACATAGGAGTTAAGTAACTACTAATGATGACCACTTTGCCGTGTCTGGATTGGTCCTAAGCAAATGCTGAAACATATTAATCCAAATGGGGAAAATTTATGATGCTTTTCCACTCTTAATCTCAGGCACCTTTTTGTGCTGACCAATTTCTCTTTTATATACACAGTTACTCTTGTTTTTGTTGGTTTGCCTTCCCTTTATTGATTTATGTCAGTGGTAATCTCATTGATATCTAGATGCTACAGTTATATGTTTATTTTATTCAATATCCTTACTCATTCTGAGCATGACTTATTTTTTATTGTGATACATTTTTCTAACCCTATCATATAACTTCTTCAACACAGCTTTTGACTATCTCAATTAACTGTGAACTTCTTAAGGGCACAGAATCTAGCACATAGCAAGTGCTCAGTAATTATTATTGGATGAAGTCATAAATTTCCAAGGCCCCGGGGACACAACTATTAGACAACTTACAAATACTATAGAATGTCAAAATGCCATTTGTTAGTGTTAGTTCTTCAGAAATGAGTGAACTAACACATGAGTCTGCGTTGTATAACATTTAACCCACTATTACAAAAATACTAATTTACAAAACTACCTAATACATGTTCTCTGTAACAAATAGAATGTTAAATTTTTCTCTTTAAGTTGGTTTTGTATTAATTTTTTAGGAATGATTTAAAGCAAGCACTCATGAGTTAGAGCTTTCTTCTGTATTTTTAACTGAAAATTGAACTGCTTCTCTCTTAGTACAAAGGAGCCTAAGAACCCAGACAAATGATCCTAGACATCTCTCCTCCCTGAAAGGCCTATGGTTTTCTAAATATAAAGGCCTGTATTAGAGGCCTAGATATCTGGCATTCCAGTCTGAACAGTCCATCAATCCCATAAACATAATATATTTATTTGCCATTTAAAACTGTGGACTATACAAATAATGGCTTGATTACAGGATTTACTCAAAGTGAAGTAGAATATCTAAATAGATGTTGAGAACACATTGTTACTGATATGTTTTGATGAAAATAAAATAAAACAGTGGGAGCCAAGTAGGCAATTATTTTTCTGTGTAAGACCTCTGATACGGAAAAGCATTTTTTTTTTAATTTGAGCTTTTGTTGTTGCCGAGAACACCCAACTTTTGAAATATAACAGCTTTTAACATAAGACTGGTGGGTCAGCATGTTTTACATTTTATAGGGAAATTCCAGAAACTCTAGATGTGTTCTATTCCTCTTCTCAAGTCCATAAATTAACCTACAGTTCAGTGCATAATACTCATTTTCTTAATGAATAAATTTCCATGTGAGTGTGCAAATTTAGAGCAGCATATGCATATTTAACACATACTTTAGGATTTTAGTAATGATTTTAATAAAATATAAATTATTGTTTCTTGTAAAGAGAAAAACATGGAACATGTAAAATTATGGCAGCTTTATAGTGCTTTTAAAAATTACTAAAAATACAAAATAATAAAAAATTTACTAAAGAAAATTCTCTTTGATATCATGTTTTTGTTAAAAGCTTACCTGCAAGTTATAATTGAATGCCCTAAACAGTCAAGAAAATTTGTTGTGATGAATAAATGAATGAATGAAGTTGATAAAAGCAAAGAAATTTCTTTTAAATTGGTAACATGAACCTCCATTTATATTAACTAGAAAATAAAATGCACACTGTAAAATGTCAATATTTAATACACACAATTAGAAATTCATCTTTTGCTCTCAGGCTGACCAATTGGTCTGGGAGTAACCATACCTTTAAGGTATGCAGACAGTTTGGCAGCTATAGAAGTGGGAGACGGTGCAGTTTTGAATAGGCTCTTTGATGAAGCCAAGCTTCTCCCATGTCCTGAGAGGCCTCAGTCTCATTAGCACTTGGCCCTTGGGGGCAGTCCTCAGCCAAAAGGAAAGCAGACAGAAGTAACCTTTGCTGGACATTACCCCATCACAAGAGAGCTTTCCTGTCTGGCTTTGCTGTGGGTGATTCCATTGAATTGACTTGTTCTTACTTGCACTCAGGGGACATCTTTGGCATGGGGCCTGCCTCTTCTTTTTCAGGTTGCTGACCTGAAGCTATCCATGCAAATGTCTGCTCAGGAGAAATGCTATGCTCAGGGTTCCCAACAGCTGGCTGTCCTCCATTGTGAAGCATTAATGCTCAAAACTTTTGCTCCATTCCCAGGGGACCCCCCATTAAAATGATTTTGCATTCACTACCTGCCAACAGGACCTGTTCATGAGCCAAAAGGAGCAGCAGATTAAGCATAATTATGAATTCTGAGTGGAATGGAGTAGTTAGATATTGTTTTTCATGAAAGACCTATTTTTTTCCTACTGAAATTCACATAAGGAAGTATTGAATGGTCCATGGAGTCTTTATATTTAAATGCATGTTGCAATTAATGCTTTTCCTTGTGCTTTCATGAAACAGATAGAAAACCTCCTAAACATTGAAAGCTGTTCTAAGAAATGGATTTTGGTTTGCCTAGGTTTTGTATCTAATCAGAGCCAAATTTTCTAGGTAAGTATTTTAACATTTATTAATAAGAATGGTACCAAAGGCAAGACATTTCCCAGGCTTAGTAGTCAATGAGCAGCTAATCCCTAAGGATTTATAAACCCGAACAACTGGGGAGGGATTCAGAGGCCTCTTGCAGATTCTTGTTGAGTGCTTAACTTAGCCTCATCAGAAGCAAGTCAATTGGACCATTTATTCTTTTAGTCTTTCCGTATTCATAAATGAATAATGGAAGCTTAAGATGCAGAGGATAAAATTATTGGCAGGGCCTGAATATGTCACATCAATTTATTATAGAGATGTTTAAAATGTAGCAACTTTTCTAATTTGATGTTATATATAATTTTTTTGAATATCTTTATATGCCCATAAGAATAATATTGAAGATATTTTATAGCTTTTAAAGAGTTTGCTTATCTCTCTTCAAGTGTATCATAAAACAACACTATACTGTTAAAAGAGTAAGTTCAAAAGTTTCAAGATAGTAAGGAAAAATATTGAATTTTTAACAAGCCCAATAGAATGCTGGAAGGTACTATGATGGTAACAGCAAAGAAAATAACAAGGAAAACAACTAGAAGGAAATATTCACTCAAAATATGTCAAACACATGAAAAACTTTCTACATATATTTTCTCTAAATCTTCAGAAATCTATATGTTGTAACTATTATGTATTTTACTTTACATATGAAGGAGCAAAATACTAATGAGTGCAAATTAGTTTGCTAAGACCTTAGAACAATTTTTGATGGGAGATTAAAAATTTAAGGACTACTGTTATACATATGTATGTATATGTATGTATGTACATAATATGTATACATGTTTCTTATATGCTGAATATTTGTTAAGTTATTTATAAAAATCTGTTTTTAGAGTAAAATAAGAAAAGAAATATCAGGGGCTGGAGGAGTTGCTTTGTACACGCTAACCTAGGACAGACCTAGGTTCTATCCCCTGACATCCCATATGGTCCCCAAAGCCAGGAGCAATTTCTGAGCTCATAGCCCTGAGCGTCACCGGTTGTACCCCCCACCTTGAAAAAAATACCAAAAGAAAAGAAAATAAAAGAACAAAAAAGAAAAGAAATATCAGTCTCAATTCTCTCTAAAGTAATTTGGTATAAACCATTCCGATTCAATGTCCTTTATTGTTATTTAAGTTCATTTATTAAATATAGTTTTTAAAAAACTAATTTATTTTTTAATGTAAGAAAATTTAGATGTTTGTTCAAAGCTGTCTATCCCCCTAATGTATGTTGATTAAACTTAAACAATTTCTATGATTTTGTGCTTAGAAGAGTAAACTAAAACCTACTTTAATTTATAATATTAAATCATTTGTCCTTTTCTATTAATAATAAATAAGTTTATTGTATTGGTGGTTTGAAAAATGTTTAACCATTCCTATCTTTCTACAAAAGATTTTCTGATATAGTAAATAAAATATAGGAATTAATGAATTAATAATATTCTGTTAGTCTGGAGCAATAGTACAGTGGGTAGGACCTTTGCATTGCAAAGACAATCCAGAGTGGATCTGAGATATATGGTTCCGTGAGCACCAGTAGGAATAGTTCCTGAGTAAAGAGCACAGTAGTAAGTCCTGATCATCACTGGGAATGGCCCAAAGTAAAAAAAAAAAAAGAAAAGAGAAAAAGAAATTTACTGTTCTTCCATAATTATACCTCTTTGTAAGTTCAATATATCATGGAATTAAATGTATACTTTTAGTATTAATAATAAAACATTTTTGCAACGTGAATTATATTGCTTTGTTAATTGTTGGTAGGTATTTATTTAAATATTTATGTTGACTATTAGTAAATATAATATTCTTTACTAGGGACTTTGTGAATCTAAAAATAATAAATTTTCTTTTACTAAAAAATTATTGTATATACTCAGGGGCTGGAGCAATAGTGCAGCAGTAGGGCATTTGCCTTGCACGCAGCTGACCCAGGACAGATCTCAGTTCGATCCTCGGCATCCCATATGGTCCTCCAAGCCAGGAGCAATTTCTGAGTGCATAGCCAGGAATAACCCCGATTGTCACCAGGTGTGACCCCAAAATCAAATATATATATATATATATATTTGTTGTATATACTCAGTCACTTTTGAATGAATATTATAAATATATATAATATAAATATAATATAAAGATGGATGAACTACTATTATTCTGTAGGGCATGGAGACTACGTAAAAATTATATAGTAAAATTCACAGTTTAAAATGCAGGGAATTTGTCCAATCTAGTTATTTTTTCCCTTTCTCAGAAAGTTTCCATATATAATGACCTGAACAAGCAGCTAAGAAATCATTTTTCTCTCACTCTAGGTGGTATGTCTGCTCTTCTATAACCAAAAGTACTTAACATTTTAACTTAATTCCATCTCATGATAAGCTGCCTATACTAGTTGGTAGTTATGAAGTGGCAACTAGGAAGCTCCTAAGGACAAGTTGAAGGTAACAGATATTAACCTAGCTGGGTTGTGTACATATTTTTGGTGATAAAGAAAAAATATTCAAGTGTAGCATTCTTCAAATATTCTTAGAATGAATAAAAAGGAGTTTAATAGACTTGAGATTTTCTAGAAGAATGTGGAAAGAAAATGTAAAATGTATATTCTGTAATTCTAGTTAAAGGGTATTGGAATTGTATCTGTTGTCCAGATCTAGCTAAGAGAAGTTGAATTAGAGACATACTAGAGCTAATATTTGGTTCCCTGCAAGATATTAGTCATCATAGTGATAAAGGAATAACCAACTGTACAAGGGCAGATTCACAAAGGCTCAAGACAAGCAGATGCAATGTAATGTTAAAAGTGTATCTTGTAGAGACATTTATTGGAAAAAATAAAATGTTATTTGTACTGTCAGAAGATAGTTCGTGGTATGTCAAGCACTTCATTTATAAAAAAATTATATTAGTTTTCCTGATGTCTATGATATGTGTGTCCTTTAACTTTTAGATGTGTTATATTTCTTGATTTTTTGCCTTATTCTCAATGAACATTCACTTCCATACCTTAAAAAGTAAAAGCGTAACATGTGCTGGAGTGGTAGAATAATGGTTAAGGTGCTTGTTTTTCATATAGCCTAGCTGCTTAATCCTTGTCAGTGTTTTAATCACCAACCGTTTAAACCCAGACACTGCTTATGATCTCTGGAACTCCAACTAGTAGTGATCTCTCAACACAAAGTCAGCAGTAAACCTTGAGTACTAGAAACACACAAACAAAAGTATAATAAAAGGAACCATTATATTCGTTGTTACTATATCTCATATTTTTCACTGCTCTGTGGTGTATGTTGATGTATAAGTATCAACAAACACAATCTGTTTTCATCTTTCTCCTCCTTACATTGCCCTGTTCTCTTTTAGAAGAACATTCACACAAAGGGCATTTTTTATATGCCAGATACACTAAGACATTTGGACTAAAACTAAAAATACAGGGAAAATAATTATAATACAGTACTCTGCTTGTGCCTATCCTGGGATCACTGTTCGGTATTATATGGCCCCCAAATCACACCCCTCTGAGTGAATCAAGCATCATAGAGCCAATGTAGCATAAGATCTCTGGGACTTTGCATTAACGTGCTGGGCCAAATGGCTGATAAAAATTAGGGAGGCCCCTGAATTCCTGAATATAGCTTGGGAATCCCAGTTCCTACCCCAATAAAAACAAAACACAAATCAATTTCAGAATAAGTCAGCCAGAACTTTGATGATCAGGTGTCTTCATTGATCTCTGTGTGATTTTCAAAGTGGACAATGAATCACATCCAATACAGGAAAAGAATATTTGTCAGCCTCATAGGATGATGTCACTGGAGTGTGATTTCCTTCGAGCACCTGTGAACTGACAGTCTGAGAGATCATGTTTTTCAAACTCTTAAACAAAGAAACATCCTGAAAGGAACACTGAAGTTGACTAAATACACACACTTTTTCCATACTTCATATTTACCAGGAGGATTTTTCAGGTATATTTCTCATACTATTAAATAATGAAAACTCAGAATATATTGAGTGCTGAGAATAAAAGCTAAACTCATTCAATGAATTTTTTCATTTACTTTTCTCAACAATACAAGGAATTTAAGATTCCTGAGTATTGTACTTCACAGAAGGTATCTGGGGATTAAATGGTTTAAAAATATATGTACTTATAAGGGCATAGAGATAGTTCAATTGTAAAAGTCACCTGTCTCATAAACATGAGACCATGAGTTTCATTCTTTTCAGTGCCTGCACACAGGTGTGACCATAGTCCAGATGAATTCGTTGTCTGAATCATTGGTGACATGACATTTTGCGCATCTCTAGCAAATGTATGTACTACATGGAAGAATACAACTTCCAGAGAAGATCACAACCCAAAGTCATTGTGCTAGCAAGGAGTCCAGTCTTATTGTGAATATATGTGGGCATAAAAGTGATTCCTAATAAGCAGTACAGGAATAATGTATGAAAGCACCAGAAATGAACAGTGTGACCCTGACAAGTATGTGTGCAAACACTGTATTGTGTGAATCTGGCACATTAGAACCACTGCACTTAAATGGGAAAACAGATAGGTGAGCACTATAAGCTAGTGTGTGTGGGATTGAAGCCATCTTTCAGCCAATTGAACAGACAAGACAGAAGTATACTTGATGAATACATCAAATATATAATGTTAATCAAATTAGTGATGAAGAAGATGATGGGATGGAAAATACTCTGAAGCTACTGAGACCTTCATAAGTGACCTCAAGGCTATTCAATCTATGGGATATTTGAATAGAGGATTATTGGTAGCATCAAAATTAATAGAATGATTAAAAACTTTGCTTATGTTTTTTTTGTTTCTTTCACAGAGAGACTATAATCCAGTGGTCCTCAAACTATGGCCCGTGGGACACATATTGTATTTGTATCTGTTTTATTTCTTCATTACAAAATAAGATATATGCAGTGTGCATAAGAGTGGGATGGAGGGAGATTTGGGACTTTGGTGGCGGGAATGTTGCACTGGTGAAGAGGGGTGTTCTTTATATGACTGAAACCTTATCACAATCATTTATGTAATCAAGATATTCAAATAAAGAGAAAAAATTAAAAAAAAAAGAATTCATTCATAAGTTTTGTTTTTACTATAGTCAGAACCTCCAATGGTCTGAGGGACAGTGAACTGGCCCCCTGTTTAAAAAGTTTGAGGACCCCTGCTTGGATCTTGACACTACCAATTTCTTTGTTAAAATAATGTATAGCAAAAAGATCCAGAAACCAATTTGAGTAAGAATCGGTATAAGGGATTGCAAAGTTAATAACAATTCTCAGCTCAGAACTAGGAGTCTAGAGATATTAGCCTATTGTATGACCTAGGGTTTCACTTATTTGCCAAGGAAGACAAATCATAGACGGTGTCTTTGGAGAAAAACTTTACTCCCTGAGATGTGGTAAAAGGCTCAGCATTTTCAGTGTGTGCTGTCCTAATCCTTTCTATGTGTCCTCAACAGTTGACTCACTGAGAAGATGTAAACAATGTACATATAGGGTGGGCTTTGTGCATCCATTTCACTCTGTAGGCGAAGGGCCTGCACTTTAGGGATGAGGGAGGCAGAATTACTAAGAGGAGAAGATACACACAAGATGTGCATGCCTATGCAAACTAAGGGAGCTTTGAACAACTCAACAGATATGAAATAAGAACTGAAGTCCAGTGAAAACTGCCACAATAAAATATTCCTTATTATGAAAAGAGAATTAACAGAATAAATCTCAATGGACATTTTTTGTTTGTTTTTGGGTCACACCTGGCAGTGCTCAGGGGTTATTCCTGGCTTTACACTCAGAAATCACTCCTGGCAGGCTCAGGGGACCATATGGGATGCCAGGATTCGAACCACTGTCCTGCATGCAAGGCAAAGGCTCTACCTCCATGATATCTCTCTAGCCCCCTCAATGGATATATTTTTGTTTGTTTGTTTGTTTGTTTTAATGGATATATTTAATTGAAATTTTCCTTTTAATTTTTAATCTCTGAGCCACATCTTGCAGTAATCTGGAATTAATAAGGTCCCCTGTGATCCAAGGATCACACCTGAAGGGATCAGATAACAATTTATGTTGCCAGGAATGGAACCCATGTCAACAGTATATAAGACAAGTACCCTACCCATTGTATTATGGCTCTGACTCATCAAACTAGTTTGTATAGTTTTTTTGGGGGGGATCACATCTAGCTGCACTCAGGGTTACTCCTGGCTCTATGCTCAGATATCGCTCCTGGCAGGCTAGGGGGGACCATATGGGATGCCAGGATTTGAACCATCGTCTTTCTGCATGCAAGGCAAATACCTTACCTCCATGCTATTTCTCCAGCCCCTATTTTGTATAGTTTTACAGTTACCAGATGCTTGTGTTAATTTTTCACTTTATTTTCTCAAAAATATTTGGCAGATAATTTTGGCATATGTACATTTTATTTAATATATAAATAATTATTTAATTATTTAATGTAATGTATAAAAGAAACTATAATACAAACAATATAATATAATATAATATATAAATTAAAAAGATACCATATACCATTTTGCTTTTTCTCTATAGCATACGAAGACAGAGTAAAAACATATCTTTCTATAAGATTTCAAGTGTGATTGACCAATTACAGATCATATTAACTTCTAGATTCTAGAACTGAAATCAATATATCTTTACTATTTTATCAAACAATACTATAATACTTTTTATTTGGGGATTATGAACAGTATACACAATTGTGCATAGGGTTTACATCATGCTTTGTGCTTAGATGTCAGCTTCAGACAGAGCAACACCTTACCCACTATACTATCTGTCTGGTCTAATGGTATTTACTTTTGGTAGGTGAGATGATGAGCATAAGCTATTATCTTAAGAGATAAAAATAAAGACTACAAGCAACTTAATAGAAAAATAATGAAGTACAAAGCTAACAAAACAGGGGCCAGAGAGATAGCATAGCAGTAGGGCATTTGCCTTGCGTGCAGACAATCCAGGACGGATGGTGGTTCGAATTCCCTATACCATATGGTCCCCTATGACCTGAGCTCATAGCCAGGAGTAAACCCTGAGTTCCCTCGTCCCTGGTGTGACCCAAAAACAAAAAACAGACAACAACAAAAAAATCAACCAACTAAACAAACAAAAAACACTAACAAAGCATAATAAGCTAAATTTTGTGAAAATTAATGTAAATAGAATAAGATGATTAATAAATACAACATCCTCAGACTGCAATAAAGATAAAGATGAAAGAGACGATAGAAAGAAATCCACTCAACAAAAGTAATCATGCAAAGTAAACTTTTTTTTTTTCGGGTCACATCCGTTTGATGCCCAGGGGTTTCTCCTGGCTAAGCACTCAGAAATTGCCCCTGGCTTGGGAGGACCATATGGGACGCCAGGGGATTGAACCGCGGTCCTTCCTTGGCTAGCGCTTGCAAGGCAGACACCTTACCTCTAGTCACCTCACCGGACCCGCAAAGTAAACTTTGATTAAATCCTTGGCAGGGTAGATATTGGAAGGTCAGCAGGAACCCATGATACTGGTTTTGGGACAATTCTTGAGACTAAATATGGCTAACAAGATGTTCATAGATTTTGCCCTTTGACTCTCTCAAAAGCTTTAGTGCATCTCTAGAGATCACACATTTTCCTCTTGTAATGAAGTTTCCAAAGGACCTCAGAATTACCTTTCCATCTAGACTCTAGAGTAAAGAGCTACACAAAGTCAACATCCCACTTCTTTCTGCCAGATAATCTCACAATTCTGCCTTTCTTCCTTCACTGAAAATACAGTTATTGGGAATCCTTAATGTATTTGGTTTCATGATAGGTGCTAATGTAACAGGGTTCATAAAAAAGAAACAAGTTTCCTCTTGAAATTTTTATTTTAGCAGGTAGGAGTGAAGAAAACAAAAGTCAACTAAGTGAACATGTATTTGTAAAAGACAGCAGACAGTATGTTGAGAACAAATAAAAGGAGAAGCTCTACTTTCTTTTTCTTTTTCTCAAAAATGTTTATTGAGACACTGTAATTTACAAAGTTTTTTAATAATAGAGATATTTTAGGCATATGTTGTTCCAGTACCCATCCCATAACCAATGTCTCCCTCTCTCTACAATTTTACTAGGTTCCCTCCCAAACCTGACCTGTTCCTTGACAGGCATAAAAGAAATGTATTTCATATTACTTGCTTCTATAAAACTTAAAGAAATACAAATATAATTATAAGAATATAAAAGAATAAGCCAATGGGGAGAATAAATGAATAGACACTTCTCTGAGGAAGACAGAAGGATGGCCAACAAACACATGAAAACATGCTCACCTTCACTCATCATCAGGGAGATCCAAATCAAGACAACAATGAGATACCACCTTACACCAGTGAGGATGGCTTACATCAAAAATAATGGAAACAACCTTTGCTGGCGGGGATGCGGTATGAAAGGAACTCTCATCCACTGCTGGTGGGAATGCCCCCTAGTCCAACACCTATGGAGGAAAGTCTGGAGAGTGCTCAAAGAACTCAGAATTGAGCTGCCATTTGACCCAGCAATTGCTCTCCTAGGCATATACCCACAAGATGGAAAGACATTCATTCCAAAATACATATGCACCCCACTATTTATCGCAGCACTCAGTATAATAGCCAAATCTTGGAACCAACTTAGATGTCCAACAACGGATGAATGGATCATTAAGATGTGGTACACATACACAATGGAATACTACATGGCAGTTTGAAATGATACAATCACAGACTTTGCAGCAACGTGGATGGACCTAGATCATGTTATGTTAAACGAAGTAAGTCAGAAAACAAAAGATAAACACAGAATGGTAGCACTATTCTGAAATACCTAGAACATACATTTTACACACAACTAATACCTAACAATCATATAACAGGGTTCAACAGGGTAGAAACTCCGAACACTGTAATAGTCAACATATACGTGGAAGCAGTGTCCAAAATACATAAAAAACGAACAACGCAAACTCTTGACAGCACATTATACCACAAAGAAAACAGAAACAGTAACATAGAGAGAACAGGTATGTAATCAGACTCCTACAACAAAGGCCCACAATAATCCCTTAGGGATCGTTAACAGGAACACAAGTATAGAACACCACGGGAATTCACGGACTGCAAGGGCAACATACCATAACACAACGTTTTAATCCCTTTACCTTAATATATTTTAAATAACCTCTCAGCTTTTCTGTTCACAGGCGCCCTTAGATACAAAGGGCGGACAAACTAAGATGGCAACTCGGGATACCACACGAGATACCATACCTTGCCTGCACTACGAGATGGCCACGCGAAAACTCTTTAACATACACTTTATCTCTAGGTTAAACCTTCATTTAGGAATTGAAGCACGTGACCAGTCAGTCCACCAAAGCAGTACCTGCGACGTACAGACCTAAACTACAGGTTCTAGTCATCGAACACATTCAACCAAACCAGCATTCCCTTGCAATTCTCTTCGTTCTTCTCACTACTTTTTTTTTCTTCTTTTTTTTTCTCTTCTATTCTTCTCTTTACTGTTTTCCCTTTCTCTTCTCCCTTTCTTTCTTCGATATTTTCTCTTTTCTCTTCCTTCATACCCCTCCCATATACCTTCCCCTTTCTCCCCCCCGGAAATCCAACTATCCCTTCACCCCTCAATCCCATCCAGGTCTCCCAACATATTAAAACTCTCCACCCTCAGCCCTTAATCTTTTAGGCATCAAGATCGACCTCCCACCCAACGAACCAGTACCCAGCACCCAGGCGAGGGGACACCCAGCCAAACCCGCACCTCGTCTCCTGCAAGAAAAGACAGCCAACTCCCCTGTGGACTCATGCTGCGAGACCCTCCCTACCATCTCCCCCTAACGTGGACTGTTTCTTGAAACCGGACTTAGGTCCAATAGTATCCCCAATGCAAGAACTCTTCCAAGACCTCCCTGCCGCAAAATTTTTACCAATCTGAAGAAGGTCAGGGGGTGTGATTGGAAGATGCCTACAAACCCACACACCACAAGAAAAATCCAAAAGAAAACGGGAAAAACTGTACTTCCAACATAGGAATAAGACCTGTAATACACTACCTCTTTACCTGTTCTCCCCCAATTGTAAAGTAGTCTGTTGCACCACTTTGGTCCTTTAAAAACTTCGCTAACTCATTTTATCTTATTATTATTACTTTTTTTTGTAATTTATTTATTTAATAATTTTTTTAAATGTTTGTCCTACATATACATTTGTGGGCACATATACTTTTATTTCTTTTTTTTTTATCGTTTTTGGGTATGCAATCTATTTCTGTTACCCACTCTGTCCACCCCAAATACACCGACAATATAACGGAGCACCACTTCCCCATGCAAAGGCACACTAAATAAAGGGGAAATCTTACATACAAAAAAAAAGAGCTCTTACCTACTAGAGATAGGAACTCATAGTTGTTTATAATACAGGGATATCTCCTACCTTGAAAATATGTCATGTGGAATCAACTTAGACCTCAGGTGATTAGATACCATTCATCCAGCCTTGAACCCTGGATCCCAGACATAGAAACGGCACAGCTCTTCACAACAGCTGCAAGAAACAAACTCCATCTGGGACAGCCTTAATACTGCAGGGTCAACAACAAGGGCCAGCTCTAACATGATATACCGACAATGAGGAAAATGTGAACAACTTGACCTTAGAGCAGTTTAGCCTACCTTACCAGCTAACGACAAGACAAAACCAGAAGACGTGGCACCCTTTGGTAGGTCCAAAAAGCCAAGATCGTGATTTACAGATGACTGGCTGCTAGAACCACGACCAGACTGTATACATCTTGGGACCAATAAAAAAGCCCCAGTCTAGGGCTTGAGCTAAGACCTGCACAATAAGCATGATCCCCAGTTCCAAAGGTCCGGCAGAGACAATTGTAACGGAAAGGGGATTCTGGAAGCACAAAGAAAGACGCTATTCTAGATGCCATCCTAGGTTCAGTGCAAAGACCAAGACCACCAACCACAGAAGATGGATTAAAATGGCACTGAGGTAACAGAACCTCTAGATTCACAAAGACTGACTTCACCATAAGTCCTACCTCAGAATCTGTGCAGATACTGAGACCTCTAAACACAGAGCTCTGATTGTATCACCCTGGACAGAGCAGAAGTCTTCCACACACCAAAAAAAACAAAACAAAACAAAACAAAAAAAACACCACCGGGAGAGTAATGATCCTGAGCAAAGAGCTGATCCCATGACACTATACTCCTAGGACGGAGAAACCCCATATCGCATAGGGCAAGTGAATTCCTTTTCGAATGACCCCAATATTTACTGTGCCAGGGCAGGAGGGAAAAAAACAAAAATACAAAAAACACAAAACCTTGGACATTATATATATATATATATATATATATATATATATATCTTACCTTCATTTATTATCGTTATTATTATTTTTATTTACCTAGCTATTTTGGTCGATTTCTCTGTTTGGATGTGATTATTGAAATTGTTGTCCCCAATTATTCTTATTTTTTTTTCCTCTCTTCCTTTCTCTTCTTTCATTTTGTGCTACGCCATGTTTCTTATTTCAAGACCACGGTGTGTTTTTTGTTTTTTTTTGTTTGTTTGTTTGTTTGTTTCTTATTTTTTTATTATTTTTTTAATCTGTTTTTTTGTGGTGCCTATCGATATAACCGGAGTCCTCACTGGATATTTGACACTTCTTTTGGTACTGGTGGAGTGTTTCACCTTCTTGTTCTCATTCACTTCCCAAATTGATGATGAGAACCTCTAGAAGGATTCTTCTACCCATTTTCGGGGTATTAGACCCTTACCCCAGTTTATTTACTTTCTCTTTTTCAGGCAAAACCACGTAACTTGAACTAGCTAGCCCTGCCCCCAATTACAGGGGGAAATAAGGGAGGCATCAAGACCAAACTGATGCAAGACTACTAAGTAGTAGGTTAGATACAGAGGGGACCACATATTCTAGCCGCCCTGAGGGTGAGGGAAGAGGAAATGGGAGGTAGGACAAAAACGGAGGGTTAGGGAGGACAATTTGGGGATGGGAAGCCCCCCTGATTTTATGTAAATATGTACCTAAAATATTATTGTCAACAATATGTAAGCCACTATGATCAAAATAAAAATTATATTTAAAAAAAAAGCAATTTATGTTTAGGTATTGAGGATCAATAAGACCCCTATAATGTTTATGCCATCATATTTTTTATGGCAAGCTCAGAGTGTTTGAGGTTTGTTTTTATAGGTGATTTTTAAAGGCAATTTTATAACCTTTACTCTATCTTGAGTAAAAAAAAGTCTACAAAAGTTCTTTGGCTATATTTGCAAAATTCTTCATGAAGCCATACAAAAGTAAGGAAGAAACTGTGACTAATTAGAATTGATATTTCTGTCTCTTGTATTATATTACTTTAACATATAGTAAATATCACATGTCAAGTACAGTGTGATTTTTTAAATTTTATTTCTTTCCTTTCTTTGTTCCTTCTTTCCTCCTATTCACCCATTATTTCATTTATATTTTTGGAGATATTAATGATTTACAAGAATGATTCATATCTCTGAGGCTTAGCAATTTTCACTGCTTAGCAATTACTAAATGAGAAATCTCTGTTGGCTTAGGACTTGATGCAATATTTGACATTTAAGAACTTACCAGTTGTATAATCTGGTAATTACATATTAATGTATTCATCAGTAAGGCAAGTAAATACTAATAAGGTATAATTAAAACAGAAGTTATTTTTTGGGGGGGTTCACCATTCTTTAAAAATTATTTTGGGTGAATTCATACTACTCTCCCTAGACAGAAAGGTAGCTGCCTTAACACCTTTCTCATTCTTAATTACAAAATATGGTTGAAAATAAAAATTGAGGTTTTGTTTGTTAAAAAAAAAAAAGAATAAGCCAATTAGTGTTTCTTAATTGCTATAGGTTTTTAACCTTTCTTAATCTTATAGAGGATAAATATAACTATCATTCCAATGTGATTGCTCTATATCTATGTCACATGTTGGAAAGTTTCTCTTGTCCCTTACAGGACTGCTCTTTTTCTTTTTTCTTTTTTGGTTTTTCTGGCCACACCCATTTGATGCTTAGGGGTTACTCCTGGCTAAGCACTCAGAAATTGCCCCTGAGTTCAGGGGACCATATGGGAAGCCGGGATTTGAACCGATGACCTTCTGCATGAAAGGCAAATGCCTTACCTCCATGCTATCTCTCTGGCCCCTCATTATTTCTTTTTTGTGTGTGTTTGTTTACTGGGCCACACCTGGTGATGCTCAGGGGTTACTCCAGATTCTCTACACTCAGAAATTGCTCCTGATTGGGGGACCATACCAGACACAGGTTTATCCTGGGTCAGCCAAGTGCAAGGAAAATGCCCTACACTGTGCTATCGCTCTGGCCCCAGATATTCATTATTTCTGTCTATTCTTGTTGTGGCTTTTTTTTTGTTTTGTTTTGTTTTGCTTTCACTTCAACTCTTAAATTATTTCTTGTGCTTTGCTCACTTCCAGTACTATACTTTCTTTGAGATCCTTAATCATCTTCATCATGGCATCACAAAAGGCAATGTCTGGGGATTTACTGAACTGATTGGTGTTATTTATGCTTTGATGACATTGTTTTCGCTCTTTGAACTTGGAGGGCTCTATATATTTTCCCCATTGTTTTTCTGGTATTTTTGCTATATTGAGGCAGAGGAAACCTTTGTAGTTGCCCTTCCTGGAAGATGCTGGCAAGGTGAAGCAGCAAGCAGAAGGTCAGACAAGAGGTGTGGTGAGAGCCCTTAATATACAAATTGGATGTGAAGAGTTTCAGGTTGGTTAGGGTGAGGTATTGGAACATATTCAACAATATAAGGCAGAGATAAGCCTCACCTGGGATTGTAGAGCAGCAAGCAAAATTTCAGCAGAAAGAAAGTTCTATCTCCAAAACTGAATGTTAAGGTTGTGGGTGTGATAGTGGTCAATGGATCAACATTTAGACTGACATATAAAAATGAGCCAGGAGAAGAACAATAGAAAGGGAATTTCAAATGGGAGAAATCTTGGCTTGATAATGGAACTCCACTTCCCATAAATGTTCAAATGCACATGATATGGAACAGGACTGGGGAGGAACCACCTCATGGTTCTTTCCAGATATGCATTGTCTAAGGAAGTTGGACAATGGCTCTGTGCCTGGCCATTATCATATGCCATAAAATGTAGCTGACTTTCAGAGCTAGAGAGATTAGACAATGGGTAAGGCACTTGCCTTGCTTGTGACTAACCTGAGATGATCTCTGCCTCCCTCCATCTACTTTCCCTAATAACTCCAGGTGTAAATCCTTAGTTCAGAGTTAGAATTAGGCTCTGGGCATCTCTGAATGAGCCCCCCCCCCATACAACACAATTATAGCTGACAATAATGTAAAATTGAAGATCCATAAGTAATATTTATTTTTCTCAAATTTTCTTCTTAGTATAGGCAACTTTTCTATCAGATTGTAAGACACATTTGTCTTCCCATGAATGGAAACTGATGTAAATATAATGCAAGTATCATTTTTCCCTTCTATTAATTCCAAATTAGACTCAATTTACTGGACTGATAATGCACTCATCCAAAGTTAATAAAAGGAAAGTTAAAACTCAAGGTTAATTATGTCTAAATTGAGGGTCTTTTTTTTTTTTACTCTGTAATCATTTTGGGGACAAATTTTAGAATTAGTTTGGGAATTAATTTTAAAATTAAACACACAAGGATAGATTATGAGCCAGTGAAAAATTAGTCATATATAAAAATAAAATGGGCCATTTAGTTATGTATGCATTTTATGGGTGGTCTCTGCAAGTCAACATTTTGGTCAGAAAAGAGTGAAGTATTACTCATTTCCTTAATTCTAATTTTTCTGTATTTGTCTGAAGGCTCAAATTAGGACTCACTTCCACATTTAAATTAAAGTTATGAGCTGTAGGGGATTATAGTATACAGTGCCACTGAGAAGACTTAATGAGCTTATATTTAAAATGTGAAAATACAGAAGGGAAATGGACACATAGGAAGTGCATTGACTTACTCACTGGACATACTCATTCATCTTTGATAATGCAGTTACCTCTCCTTTTCAGTTGCTGCTATATGCCCAACTAAGCAGAAGGACATTTTTCTCTCCTTGTAAAGAATCATGAGGTCATGTAGAATACTACATAAGTCAGGTGTGTAAATAAATATATCAGTACATTCAACAGATAAAGTAGAGTATAAGTGATCAGTATAATATCCAATGAAGAAAATGCATATAGAGCCAGAAAGATAGCAGAGAAATCAAAGTACTTGTATTGCTAGCTGCTGACCTCAGTTCCACCTCCTTGAATCACATACAATCCTCTAAGCAACATTAGTAATGATATCCTGAGAATAGCCAGGAATGAGCCATGAGCACTATTTGATGTGGCCCAACAGCTGCCCCCCCCAAAAAATAGTCAATTATTGATTAAATACATAGATAACATGAGAAGTACATTGAGTGGATTAGAATTTTTAGGTCAAATGCATAGAGTAAGTAAAAAGAAGAAATCCATTTAGGGAGGAAGAATTTATCATAAACTTTTTAAAAAAATAACCTTTTTATTAAAATGACCAAGTCAAATGTTTCCTTCTTTTTTCTCCAATACATACACACACTTGAACACGCCCACACATACAGCTCTGAATTTGTGCCTATACACACACACACACACACACACACACACACACACACACACACACTTATGCTTGGCACATAACCTATGCTGAATAATAAACTTTTATTACTGTCGTAATTTGGGCTGGAAGTAGTTTTGTCTCCAGTAAGAAATTTGTCCATGAAAAATTTACTTGACTTTTCTAGTAGTCTATAAGCTCCTCAGCAGAAGAGATGAGCAGAGAGAAAAAAAGGAGAAAAAAATTTGGAGCAGTATATGTAAGTTCCCAAAATGCCCCCAAACTTGTCCATTACTTTGTTAGTTATTGAATTTGGAAGTTAGGGTTGATTTGTAAAGGGTTCTGCTAACATGCAAGATTCATGCATGGGTTTAGAATAGGGACTTTATCCATTGATCCCAACTTTATTTGCAGCTGAGTATGGAGACATTCTGTTAGAGAAAGTCATCCCTGGTGCACTAACATTTTCTCAGATACTTTGCAAAATGGTTGTGTGATTGCTAAATTTTAATCATCCTTCTTTGCATCATTGTGCACAGCTACAAGAAAATAAAGTTTTTGCCCCCACACATATGCATTTAGACCAATGAGGTGCTACACAGAAATAACTTATGATCCGCTGTTATGAGAAGGTAAGCTCCACTTCAAAACTGTTAGCAATAGATAAAGGTTTCTCTAAATTTTTAAAATAATATCTTTATGTAAGCACCATGATTACAAACATGTTTGAACACCCCCCTTCACCAGTGCAACATTCCTGCCACCAATGCCCCCCATCATCTCCTTCCCCACCCCCTGCCTGTATTTGTTTATTAGTATCTTTATTTAAACACCTTGATTACAAATATGATTGTGGTTGGGTTTCAGTCATGTAAAGAACATCCCCCTTCACCAGTGCAACATTCCTACCACCAGTGTCCCAAATCTTCTTTCTCCCCACCCTATCCCAGTCTGGACTCTCCTGCCTGTATTTGAGTGAGACATACTACTTCTCTCACTTGTTACCATTGTCATGATAATTGTTAGTGTAGTTATTTCTCTAACTGTACTCAACACTCTGTGGTAACCTTCATATTGTGAGCTGGTCCTTCCAGACCTCATCTCTATTATCCCTGTATATTATTAATAATGTCTTTTATTTTTCTTAGATACCATAAATGAGTGAGACTATTATTCGTCTATATTTTCCCTCTGACTTATTTCACTCAGCATAATAGTTTCCATGTCCATTTATGTATAGAAAAATTTCATGACTTCATGTCTCCTGACAAATGCATAGCATTCCATTGTGTATATGTACCACAGTACCTTTAGCCATTCTTTTTTACTATCCATCTTTCCATCCTTCCTCCCTCCCTTTCTTTTTCCCTTCCTGCTTCCCTTCCTTCCTTCCTCCTTGTCTTCCTTCCTTCCTTTCTCCTTCCTTCCATAATCTTTCCTTTTTCCCTCCTCCCTCCCTTCCTCCATTCCTTTCTTCCTTGGTTTCTCCCTTCCTCCTTCCTTCCTTCCTTCTTCCCTCCCACCTTCCCTCTTTCAATTTCTCCCTCCTTCCTTCCTCTCTCTCTCCATCTCTCCCTCTCTCTCCTCTCTCCCTCTCTTCTCCCTCCCTCCCATCCTCCCTCCCTTCCTCCTTTTCTCTCCCTCCCTTCTTCCTTTTCTCTCCCTCCCTCCTCCTTTTCTTTCCCTCCCTTCCTCCCTCCCTTTCTCTCCCTCCCTACCTCTCTATCTCTCCCTCTTTTCCTCCCTCCCTTTCTCTCCCTCTTTCCTCCCTTCCTCCCTTCCTATCTCTCCCTCTCTCCTTCCCTCCCTTTCTCTCCATCTCTCTCCCTCCCTTCCTCCCTCTCTCCCTCCCTTCTTCCTTCCTTCTTTCCTTTCTTCCATCCTTCCTCTTATTTTTTCTTCTTTATTCTCCACACTCAGCCTTTTTACTCATGATTACACTCTGAGGTCACTCTTGGAGGAGTTTAGTGAATCATCTGGGTGCTGGGAATAAGTCCCAATGCAAAACACGTGCATTCATCTCTCTGTCCCCTTAAGCTTTCTTTATTATGAAGAATATTATCATTTCTGTCTATGATTACAAATGAATGGAGAAATCTATATACAGATTTCTACTTTTCAATTCTAGTCATCCTTAGTGACTGGCTTTTCCTTTTTGATCCCAACATTCTTAAACACTGTGTTACTATATTAATTAATTTAAGCGGATGACATTACTCTTGGTTTCCCACCAATTTGGCTGCTATCTGGCTATCAGAAAGCATGTTGTAAGTTTTAAGTTTACCAGGTAACATTTTGACTTACATGTATAGTGCAACAGCTATCAAAAATAGTTAATATACATAATTCCACTTAAATGAAAAGAAAAGAACTTTTCTTGTGATGAGAAATCTTAGGATATACACTCTTCCAAAGGTTCAAATATACCATACAGCTGAGCTAATTGCCTATACTCATGTTACATTTGGCATTCTAAGTGCTTATTTTTCTTCTAACTGGAATTTGTGACTTTTGACCACCTACCTCCAATCCTTTATTTTCCCTGTGTCTTTCAAACTCACTGTCTTCCTGTTTATGTATTTTCCATTTTTATTTTCTTACCTATTTAAAATTTGTCAAATCTTATTTTAGTACCCATAAAAATATATAAAAATTAGTATGCATCTTCTCCAGAACCTGCAATATTTTCTCATTTTATCATTCACCCTATGTAGTGATATGGAATTTGCAGCTAAGCTAGTGGCTATAATCAAAATCCGCAATCTTTTGTGCGAGACATATTCCATTATTATAAATTTTCATTGCTTCATTGGAATTAGACAATGGCAATAATTCAACTGAGCCTGTAACTATTAAAATGCAAGCACTTTTATTTTTTCTTTTCCATGTGTGTGTTCTAAAATATTTTCCCCACAGGGGTAAATTTCTTAATTTTTGTGACATAAACATTCAAAATTGTAATGCAGTGTTTTACTGAATATATTAAATGGTACTAGCTCCGTTGCTAAAAACCTTTTAAAAGCATTGAAGAAGCCTAAAAATATTTATATCTAAACTAAAAGTTGCCGTTGTGATTTTCCAAATTATTTTTACTGAACTAAGTTAAAAGGTTAAGGGATTTCTATTTATTTTATTTCCTTTAGCTTTGAAAAAAAAACTCTATAGATAGAGGTACTGTGACTTATATACTGTGGTTGTGGTACTGTGTTAATAATGATTACCCATGTATGTAAATACAACATCACATCCATCACCAATGTACTTTACCTCCTTCCTCCAAAGAACTCCAATGCCCCTCCCTCTCAAACCCATACATACCAGTAATTGAATTGCATGGATAAGTTTTCTGGTTGTATATCCTTTTTATTTTGTTGCTACCTTGTTTATCCTTAATACAAATATATGAGAAAAATTACTCTGTATCTATCCCTTTACTTCTGACAGTCATCTCTATTTAATTGTAAAGCTATACATGTATTCATTTATACACCCTTTAAATTAAAGTGAATTGACAAAACCCTGAAAAAAACAAACCCCTACTCATAACTCTTAAGGAAGCAATCCCATTATCCTAATGAAAACACAATTGAGCTCAGAAAGTTTTTTTAGATCATTCTATTTTTAATTTGCTCTAAACTGGTTATTTTGATAAATATTCGATGCTCATTGCTCAGTTAATTCTAATAATAATATCCCAAATTTCTTAAAGTTTCTTATTTTATCAATGTCATTTATATGCACAAATAAAGGGAATTTCCAATGCTTCATCAACTGACTGACTAATGACTTTAATATTCCCCTTAACTCCAGCTAAAATAAAAAGTATTAGTAACTATGAAAGAATTTATATTACTCACTATTCCTCTGCATACAGAGGAAGAATTTTTCACTTTCAGAAAAATCCGAGAAAGAAATTAGGATAGATAGAGAATATTTTCAGTTGTTATTTCTTTCTTCTTTGTTGAGAGAATTACCTAACTATTCTATAAAATAAAAATAGTTGGCCATTGACCAGGTCCTAATGTTATTCTATACAATGAGGACTTATTTTTGTTGTCACTCTTAGCATCATCATCATCATCAACTTTCAGTTTTTCTCTAGACCCATTGTGGATACAGGACATTATTTTGCTTCCAAGTTTTATGCAGAAATTTTAGCATGTTTACTTTAGGATTATAAGTCACTTGCTTCTACAATAAGCTAAAAGAAAATAAAAAGGAAAACACTAGTCAGACACTTGATTAGGTTGGGAAATCCAATATCTCTATACCACTTTAGTTAATGTCCACTTACTTTTTGAATGAACAAACTTAAAATACAATATTTTTTGTCTCATTAAACAATAAAAAATTAAGGTGTCCTGGGGCCGGCGAGGTGGTGCTAGAGGTAAGATGTCTGCCTTTGAAGCGCTAGCCAAGGAAGGACCCGAGGTTCGATCCCCCAGCGTCCCATATGGTCCCCCCAAGCCAGAGGCGATTTCTGAACGCTTAGCCAGGAGTAACCCCTGAGCATCAAACGGGTGTGGCCCGAAAACCAAAATTAAATTAAATTAAATTAAATTAAATTAAATTAAGGTGTCCATAAGTAAGTTTAATTTTGAAAATTCCTACACATTTATTGAAGTC
This sequence comes from Suncus etruscus, assembly GCF_024139225.1. Classification (NCBI taxonomy): domain Eukaryota; kingdom Metazoa; phylum Chordata; class Mammalia; order Eulipotyphla; family Soricidae; genus Suncus; species Suncus etruscus. The sequence goes on from NC_064849.1 coordinate 29,951,097, forward strand.
ATTAGCTGTTTGATTTTTTTCTCTAACACTGAAATTATTCTTTATGATAGAGTAATTCATAACCTGAAATATTTGCTTTCTAGTGCTTTTGTAAACAAAGCAAGCTGATAGCTGTATGTGAAAACAGAAAAAAAGTACATAATTGAAGTTGATTTTTAAGTGTTAGTACTTACTGGATCTGGAGAGAGAGCACAGTGATAGGGTGTTTGTTTGCCTTGCACGTAGCTGATTCAGGACAGAAGGTGGTTTGAATCCTGGCATCCTATATGGTTTTCCTAGCCTGCGAAGAGTTCTTTTATTTTGTTGTTGCTGTTGTTGTTGTTTGGGTTTTTTTGGGGTCACACCCAGAGGTACTTAGGGATTACTCCTGGCTCTGTGCTCAGAAATCACTCCTGACAGGCACAGGGGACCATATGAGATGTCTGGATTCGAACCACCATCTGTCCTGGATCAGTTGCATGCAAGGCAAAAACCCTACCGCTGAACTATCTCTCCGGCCCCCAGGAGAGATTTCTGAGCACGGAGCCAGGAATAACCTGAGTGCCGTCGGGTGTGACCATCACCCCAAAAAACAAACAAACAAACAAAAAAGTTTTAGTATTTATTAAAAGAAAAGAGACAGACATGTAGTACTATAAACTTTTCTCAATAAGTTGTAGATAGTTTTATTTTGTGCATTTATTTTACAAATGGAACTGAGAACAAGAGACTCAAATATGGCACAAACAAGTCTAAAAAGAATCATGAGATTTGACAATTTAGTTCCTTCTCTTTCCTCAACTCTTTATGTCAACATTTTTTATGAACCTATAAGAAAAGTTTTATATAAAAATGTTAGATATTTTTATGAATTTGGCCTCTCCTAACTCATAGAAGATTTGGCATCAACTTTATAGTTACAACAAGTATTCTTGTTAACTTTTCTGGGAAGTTTCTGTGCTCCACATACCATTTGTGGATCATTCATATACAGCCATAGCACTACTTCTATGCTTCTTTTTAATTTATATCTGATAATGTAAAAGTAATCAAATACTTTTTCTTAAAAAGATTTATTTGATTAGTTAAACTTTTTTCAAGCACACATTTCTTAATATTTAGATCAACACAACCCTTTCCATCTTTAAAAACTTTATTAGCAATGAACCCCATCCTCATACTTCTTGGTTGTTTATGCATTTCAAGCATTATGTTGTCATCACCTTAGTCATCTCTCTAACAAGCTCTATTTATGGATAAAAATAACTGTTGTATCAATCTTCTTATATAAATAATGTCTTCCAATACCTTTATCATTCTCCTTACTTGCCTCGCTCCAATTCACTCACTAGACCACTTTCTGGGACTGTGATGCCCCAACTTGACTGTGGTTTTATCTATATGATTTCACCAACCCATAACTTCTTGCCTTCTGGAAGAAATACGTCAAGCCAGAACTAGTCTTCATTTCTTCACTCTGTAGCACAATATAAAATGAAAACAAATGCATAAATCACCTTTTTTGTGTTCTTGGCAATCTTTATGCATAACTAGAGTTCCCGTCCATGAAAAGTTTGAAAGGAACTTGAAAAATAACATTTTATTTCCTGCAAGAAAACTTAAAAATAAATAATCCTGGATTGTTTATCCTATCCTGAAAGACATGAACTAACCTAATTGACACTTTTTTTTAATACTAAGTTTTGTCTATAAGATCCTTTCCTCTAACATAAATCTCTACTGTTAGATTATTTTTTTCTTTGTCTTTGTGTTAAACACTGGAATATTATTTTAATATTTTAATCAATTTAATTAAGGTACCTAAACTATAAAGACCAAGATAATCTTGAGAACTGTCTCAGCCCCTTCTCTTACATGGGAAAGTGCCTGAAGAGTTGTTATGTAGTGAAATAGGACTCATTTCTGAACTTCCAAAGAGAGAAGCACATTAGTCTAATGAAGGGAGTGGGAAAAATATTTCTACACATACTAATTTGAGCAGCAAGATGATCTGGAGAAGTTGAAGATCTTGATAAATGGGGCCAAGTAATTGACAGAGAGTTATAATTAGGGCCAGGCATCTGTCAGTTAATTATTTTTCCTCAATAAATAATTACATTTTTAATGTATTCCCAAAGCCTATAGTTTCTGGTTGTGATTATCTTCTGTATTCTCATCTGCCTAAGCTTTGAACACAGAAACTGATATGAGAGAAAATTTCTTTTGTTATTCTCTCTGAAAAATAGAAGAAATGAAAAATAAAGATTATTTGGCTGGGTAGGGTCTGTATGAGTTTGACATAAGGAATAAAAACTGGCAGAAAGATAATTTTCTATCTCAGGTTTTCTTTGTGTGTAATTCAGATGTAACTATCCAAGATTTGGAATTTATTTATTCACTTGTTTATTTATTCAAAAAATTTATTAAATTTAAAATACCAAAATAACTAGGATCATTGCCATACTATCTTAAAGAATGAAAAATATAAACTAAAAAAGTCAGCAAGAATAACATAAAAAAAATGGGCCTTTGGATCTTTAGTGCAGTGGATCTTTTACTTTTCATTATATATCCTATTCAGAAAAAAACACTTAAAGAATAGTCCTTCATTACAAGCAATCATTTACATATTTTGACTATGCAGTAGTGTTAATCTGTATACATTTATAAAACTGACTTTAGCATTTTAGATTAAGTATGAACAGAAGAATCTGTTTGTCTTCCATACCCAATATAATTGTATGCACTACCAAGATTCTACACATCTGTTGTTTCTAAAATTTTAACTTTAACTATATCCATATGGTTTAAGTTCAGAATGTTTAGGTAGTAGAAAACAGAGATGAAACTGGGAATGTAGGCAGAGGTGAGTCAAAGTGGTACAAGTTGTAATATCCAGTATTTCTTGAAGTGTATACTTAACTATTAAAAGAGATTTTTTGAAATAAAAAAAATGTATGCGTGTTTCTGTTGTCAATTAAGTTTATAAATTGCAGGGGGGAGTAAAAAATTCCATTTTCATGGAGGATCATGATTTATTTAAGTATGAACATTAATATTTTCGGTATGCAATGTCACTGCACCACGCCCAGAGTCCCAATGTCCCTTCCATCAGGGTGCCTCGATCCCTTCTTGTTTATCTTCCCACAAGTGTTCTGCATTGTAGACTCAATTCTGTTAGCAGAATCTCAGGGTTTATTTTAATTGGCTATTGTCTATGCTCTTTCTTGGTTACTTAAGAGGGATAATAATCTATAATTTTCCAGTGGCCTCCAGTATATTTTCTATTCTTCTAAGCTATTAAGAGACTGCTTTCTATTTACTTTTTAATAAGTTGTTAATTATTATCATATAGGCTCTGCAAATACTGGTTCATCAGCACCATGTTTGCAATTGAATTCTAGCATTTAGAGATGGTGTGCGTGATTTTGTTAAGAAAAACTTTATTCACAATAATTTTCTTCTATGCCTTTAATTCTTTTCACTCTTTTTTACTCTTCATTAGTTCCTAAATTATTCGAAGTTTTATTTTGACTTAAACTAATTAATATAAAACTACTTTATATAAACCAGAAATCTATAGTAACCACTATATCTGGGCCCCAAAACGTGTGAAATACTAAAAATGTTCACTCTTACATTCATTGTTTGCAATGATGATCTCTAAGTCTAAAACACAGTTCTTACTCTATGCATTCATTTAAGAATAAAATGTGTAAATGAGTGAAATTTACCCTCTTAGTATTGAAGATCACTCAGTTTTTGTAAACAAAAATATTTCTAAAATGCTACACAAAACCCTGTTGTCCCCCAGAAAAACATAAAACACATATTGACCTTTTATAATGACAGAGTTGTGGTTCTATTTATTAATCACTGTACTAAGATTGATGAAATTCTGATATACTTGGAACTCCTTGCTGAGGTTTGATTTTCTCTCTATACTAACTGACCCTGCCCTCTGGTTTTTCAAGCATCCATAACTACATTTGTAATTATTCTTTATATTATTGATGTTATTTACTGATTTTACATCTTTTAGAGAAAGTATATGGCAGTAGTGAATGCATATATAGTAAAATTTATAAAAAACAAAACACAAGATTGTAATTATACTTGTATATATAATTATTTATACTGTAAAGGCATGACATATTTGTGTATTTTCTGCTATACAGTATCTTACCTTTGAATGAGCTTCCTCTTGTCAATCAATAAGTTGATCAGTTAAATTTCTTTGGAGGGAATAACACACTGAAATGTTAATGGAGCTAATCCTGACACATTATTTACTCTTTGTGCTTTGCTCAGGGGACCATATAAAACTGAGGGTCAAAATTGGGCTTTAAACTTGCAGAGTGTACATTCCAAGTCTTTGACCTATCTTTCTTTGTGGCCTTGTCCACTAACTCTATGTAAACAGGAAAATTATACTTGTGAAAATTGAACATAAGTAGTACCTGAATGCCAAGCTGAGAGCTCCTTTATGACATAGCTTATGTTTTCTACTTGTGTCTCTCAAAGATAATTTCTCCTGATTTATCATTATTAGGCATTTAAGAAGTAACAGGTATTTTTCACATACAATTACCCTCTAATTTGTTCAGGATGAGTACAAATTAGATATCATTGACGAAATTGAGATATTTTTTAGAATCAGCAAAGAGAATTATAGGACTCCCAGTTAGTATCAATTTTTGCATAAATAAATATTATCCATTTACTCATTTTTTTAGGTTTTCTTTGTCAGATTTGGCAGCAATTGTGGCTTATCTCTAGTTCTGTGCTAAGCTATCATTCCTGGTGGTGCTTGGGTAACTATGGGATTTCAGGTATTTAATTCAAGTCAGTTGTATTCAAGAAATGTAAACATTTGTCCCATTGAACAATCACTATACCCCAAATATTTAATTGTAAGTTTAAATATGTTATTTTGTAATATTTTCATGGGACATAGTTTTGGGCTTGCTGAACTTCTCTATATAATTGAAAATCCTGTAAGTATGCCTTCCATACAGGTAGATGGAGTCTTCATCTATTTGAGCTACAGGAATCTATATTTGGAGCATTTTTGTATCCATGGCTCTATTTTTTTTATATAATTTTTATTGTGACTGAATGAAGTTTATTACACAAAATTATTTACGGTACATAGTGACAATGAATGAAGGGCATTCCCACCACCAATGTTGCCCTCCCTCCACTCCTGTTCTCAGCATGTCTCCCATATCTCCCTCCTTTACTTCCCCCCACCCCCCAGAATACTAGTGTAACTGGTCTCCACGTTACAGCTTGTTGTAAGTTGGGTATCTATTCTGTTTGGTGTTCCACTCTGGTCATTTTTTATTTACACTACATGTTCATATTACTGGTCCTGGTATCATCCTTTCCCCCCCTCAATTTTTGAGGCTGAATGATTCAAGTTATGCTATTCTGTTGGAGATAAAAAAGGTTAAGGAAAAGAGAAGAAAAAAATTGGTGTCAACTACTAAAAAAAAAAAAGAAAAAGAAAAAGAAAAGAAAAAAATCACTGAATAGTATCCACAGAGTGAAAAAGAAAGAAAAAAGTGGAAGAAAAAAGAGAAGAAAAATAATATAAAAAAACAAACAAAAACAAAACAAAACAAAACCAGAAAATGTGCTGGAGTGGCAGGGTTTGGTGTTACCCCACCTTTTTTTTTTTATATGCACAGTGAGTATAGGGGAAGAAAGGAAATTCCCATGGCCTAAGAGATTCAGGGTTTCTCCACTCTTGAAGCATATTGTCATGGGAACAACCACTGGCTCCATTTTTTCTCATTGCCATATCCCACGGTTGTTTTTTTTGTTGTTGTTTTTTGTTTTTGTGGTCAGGAACCTTTCCTCTTGGTTGTGGATGAGAGAGTCAGGCCACTGTAGCAAGCAATCTGGGTATTTGCACAGGTCCTAGGACAAGGCCTTGGATAGAGACTTTAAGATTCAAGGTTCTGTTCCAACATTGTTGGTGTGTTCAGTTTTCTGTATCATGTGCTCCATGTTTTTGCTCATTCCCTAAGCCGAAGTCTAGGAAATTATGGTTCCAATGTTTCTGCTCAGTCTCTGTTGTCAGAATTGAGCCTCTATACTAAGAAATCTTGATTTTTGTAAGAGACCTGAGCTATAGACTAGGGTAGGGTTTTCCATAATGGTCTCAAGATAAGTTCTGCCCAGTCACAGTTGTCAAAGTCAGTTTTCTGTAGTTAGTGCTCTTATTTTTTATAGTTCAAAGGACGATACATCTTCTGGTTTCCACTTAGTGTTAGGTGATGTGATAGTACCTCCTGGTCTTAGGTCAAGTTGTCATTTCCTCACTGTCCTCGTTGTCATATTAACACTGGCACAAGTATCTCTCCCAACAGAGCTTAGTTCCTGGTGTTGTTTCAGTTCTATATCTGGGATCTGGGATTTGAGAATGAACTAACACTGTCCAATCTCATGGAGAATGAGTTGTATCCACATGACATATGTCCGGGATGGGAGGCAACCTTGGATAAAAAGTGTGAGTTCTTATCCTTAGAAGATAAGATCTTGTGTCTGAGACCATGATTTCCCCTTATTTACTGTGCCTATACAAAAACGTATGGTGTCCTTTTGTATTGCTGGTGCTATTCCGGGTAAGGATGACAGGCTATACATACAGTACCTGTGGTATGGTCTGAGCTTTTATCCCAGGCAAGACGTTTTCTTTTTTTTTTTTTTTTTTTGTACCAAGTAGCACCAAAACTGGTGAGTATAGAGAAAAATATGTATATATAAAAAATAGAACATATAGATAAAACTGAGGTAAAAAAAATAGTAAATTGAGGAAAAAAAGGGGGAAAAAACGGTATTTGAAAAGAGAAAGTGATGAGGGAGGCTATCTGTATGTTTAGGAATACATATCTTAAGATGCATTATTATAAAGGTATTAAGCTTACGTAGGCAATATAGGCCTCCCAATTAGGTCTTCTGTGATATTCTTGTGGGGAGTGAAAGGCAAGGCACTTTTTCGTATCACAGATTTTGGTCTAGAGTTTAAGATATGATTTGCGTCATTTCAGAGTCCTGTAATGTCCTTGAGCTGGGGGTTTTGCTGCAGCTGAATCCGGTATCATGCAATAATCCATGATTTGATGGGGGTGAGAGGGGTCACAAGCTTGAGTCAGCAGGCGTGTTGGTTGTGGTTTCTTGCTAGGACACGAGATGGGGGATCGAGAGGGTGTCCTTCATTGAGGAGCTGGATGGTGATCTGTTGGGGAAAGAGGTAGGTCTTGGTGCCTAATGAGTTAAGTACTGAGGGTAAAGAGGGTTAAATAAGGGAGAGATAACAAATCCGGGTTGGGATATGCGGGGGGGGGGGGGGGAAGATGGGTCTCTGGGTGTGGAAGGGCAATATATAAGAGGGGCTATATACATTGTATAGATGAATTGTTTAAGGATAAGGCTCGCAGTCAGAGAGGACAACTGTATAGAAAGTAACGTTCACATAGACACACTGATTTCAGAGATCTATGTGGGTGCTGTCCTCCATATATAGGATATTCCATTTCCTTTCCTATAAATAGTCAAGGATTAGAATGTTTTTGAACGATGTTAAAAAGTGCCCGTGGGCTTTTGAAAATGGTTATCAGTAAGAAAAGGCACTCCTGCAGGGGGTCTGCTATGGATGAGAGAATTTTCCTTTGGCTAGCTGTCCTGGCCTGTGGGGTCTCTAAACCCAGCTCTTGCCTCTGCAGTTTGTGAATGAATGCATGGGGGGGTTCCTCCACCCCATCCCATCCCCCCGGGCCAAGGTAACCAGATCTGGCCGTGAAGACCCTTCTTGCGTGGGGGAATCTGCCCCCCCCCGGACTAATTGGCAGTCTGAGAGTCTTTGGCTAGCTGTCCAGCCCAGTGCCCACCACATGCCAGTGCAAGAGGGACAGAACTCTTGGCTTGTGGGGTCTCTGAACCCAGCTCTTGCCTCTGCAGTTTGTGAATGAATGCATGGGGCAGGGGCGGTTTCCTCCACCCCATCCCATCCCCCGGGGCCCCAGATTACCAGATATGGCCATGAAGACCATTCTGGCGTGGGGGAATCTGCCCCCCCCCCGACTAATTGGCAGTCCGGGGGGTCTTTGACTAGCTGTCCAGCCCAGTGCCCACCACATGTCAGTGCAAACGTGGCTCTATTTAACTGTGAAAAATAAACACAAATATGGTGTCAAGGGACTTCAAACTATGAGGATTTGTTATCAATGTTTATTCCAAAATGCATAATATTAAGGCACAAATTTAGTTTCTGAAAACTTCAAAGAAGTGTCCTTTCTTTCCCTTTCTTAGATTCTAGTGGTTAGTGACCATCCTTAACTTTGCATGATTTGTGCAGTTGGACTCCAATTTAGACTTCACAGAGTCTTTTTCCTTTGTGTAGTTCCAATTTCCCTCATTTTAGGATGCTAGTCACTGCTTTAGAGCCCACTCTCCTTCAGAAGGATGTTAATTTATTTGGTTACATCTACACATTCATTCCCAGGTTCAAGTCTGTGAGACATTAAATACAAGGTTTGGGAGTGAAAAAGTTTAACCCAGGACAATGCATGATCCTTAATCTTATGAATATGAGAAAACGGAGTCATTGAGAAAATTTTCACACAAACCCTGTCAATGCAAACTGTAATAGGAATATAGAGAATGCACAATGTTTTACAAGAGTAGATGTAGGGGCCGGAGAGATAGCATGGAGGTAAGGCGTTTGCCTTGCATGCAGAAGGCCGGTGGTTCGAATCCAGGCATCCCATATGGTCCCCAAGCCTGCCAGGGGCGATTTCTGAGTGTAGAGTCAGGAATAATAACCCCTGAGCGCTGCCGGGTGTGACCCAAAAACCAAAATAAATAAATAAAATAATAATAATAATCTGCTAAAAAATTATGATATTACGATGTGATACAATTAAGATTTATGCCAAACAACCTGACTCTTGAAATTAATTTGCAAACTTTTGAAAATAATAGTCATTAATGTGTGCCTTCAAAGCATTACTCAGGATGCCTAAGGACTTCATAAGTAATGCTTGGCCAACAGGGCTGATGGTTCAATGACTGAGCCCAAGTATACTGTGTTGCTCAAAACCTGTGCTTGAGCTATTCCAGTAGTATTTGGGGGTATTTCTGAGTTGTACCTGGAAGTGTTTAAGGGACCATGTGCAAGGGATGAATCCCTGTTGAGGTGTATGCTAGAAATTGACCCTAGCCATAGTAATATCTGCCATTGCCATATTCTGAACAAATCTTTAGTGTTATTTGAAGGAAAAAGAAGTAGTGAAACAAAAAAAGGAAGGTGATTTAAGGATAGAAAGTAGTATTAGAAAGCAAACGCCTCTCGGGGAGTCAGAAGCTTCAGCAGGCAACAAGGGGAGAACATGGCTCCATGCTCTCTTCGCTTGTCCAAATCACAGACCAAAGTGATGTCTCGGATACACCCCCCTCCCTTGACTATTTTTAAAACATAAAAGGGTCAAGTGTATCTCTTTTGTATATCTCAGATGTATTCCCTTAACATCTATAACTCTTTTAGAATATCCTTATATAGTGACAATTTTGCCTACTGGATTTGTTATTTGATTGTTGATTTTCCCCCTTTGAGATCTGCTGTATAAGCAATATTGGTAGAAGAGTCTCTCTGTATAGATTTCATGTATGTACCAAGTTCCGGGGAATGTTGGACTTTATTCCTTGGCCCCCAGATGCACCAACAATATCTTGTGGCATTGCTTCTTTTTTGCATAGGCACATTAAAATGGGAAAATAATACATATGCAAACAAGTTCTTATTTAATAGAGATGGGAACACAAATTTGATAATGTAATTAGGCCTTTTACCCTGAACATTGGCATAATGATTTGGCTCAGGCCTCAGAAGAATGGGCATTGCCCACACACACCTGAACAATGGATACCATCTATGGAAACAACCACAAATGTCTATAACATTACCAGAATCCAAGCCTCTACCAGGGAAGACCTACCACTGCTTTGGCATTGACTTACTCCAAAGAGTGCTTCCAACACCCAGACGACTCAGCAACTGTCTGCATGCAGGGCAGATCGCTCCGCATTTAATGGTATGCTGAAACTAGAGGATGCTCCACATCAGCTTGACATCGATGAAAGAAATGCACAGAATCCAGAGTCTTTAAATATAAGAATCTGATACCAACAACAGCTAAAGTGTGAAAAAGTTTCACCGGGACCTTGAGAATGACTCGAGTTGGACAGACTGGTATGCCTGGAACCCAGAATCGGTCTTATGCCAATAAACTTCTGTGGTGAGGCCTTTTTGTAATCAGGTCAAGGATTTTTTTCTATTTTTCCCATTTTTCTGGACCTATGCAAACAATGGCGATTGCCACTATCACACCTTTACTATATTTTTTTACTCTTATCCTTAAAAAAAATACAACTTACTGAACTTAAAAGCAAATAACTGTAGTAGAATGCCTGCCTAGAATACAGGCAGAGGATGGGAAGGGGGGAGGGGATAATGTTATACTGGTGAAGGGGGGTGTTCTGGTTATGACTGTAACCCAACTATGATCATGTTACTTAAATAAATAATATATTAAATTTTTTTCAGAAAAAAAAAGAGATATAAACTAAATAGTGAAAAACCATGGGTACATCAGCAATACAGCTGAAATCTCAGAAGGGGATTTGAGACATTGGTGATGGGAATGTTGCATTGGTGAAGGGGGCGTTCTTTACATGACTGAACCCCAACTACAATCATATTTGTAATCAAAGTGATTAAATAAAGATATTTAAAAAAAGTTTAAAAAAAAAAGAAAGTAGCGAGAATTGAAGATCACTTGGCTGGTTCTATTTTATCTTGGCTAGTTTTGTCTTGTCTGGGTTCTGCTTGTTGATACTACTTGCATGATGTCCACAATGCAGACATTGTCAAACAAAAAGAAACATTAAAATCTTCTGAAGGATTTGCTGAATCATGTGGTTGGGTCACACCCCCAGAATTTCAAACTCTAGTTTCTATAGATCTACATTTCTTACAAGTTCCTACAGGAGGTAAAAATTGCCAACAGAGGTCTCCAGTTTGAGAATGATTACCATTTTAATCCTGACTTCAAACTGCTTCATCTGAAATACCAACATTCAATTTGTACCTATATTCTACACATAACAGGCACATATGAATTGTAATCTCAATTCTCTTATATAGGTTGCTGGATTTGGACCAATTGGAAAGCTGCAAGGTAATTAATCTTTGGGGAAAAAGTTCTGATTTTATTCATCAACTAGAGAGAATTTTCTTTTTGTTTGTTTGTTTATATTTTGTGTGTGCACTTTTTAGGGACACACCCAGCAGTGCATACTGTTTATTTCTGGGTTTTGTGCTCCAGGATCACTTCTGGTGGGACCATTGAGTCTAACCCAGTCAGCTGAGTGAAAGACAAGGTTTATCCACTGTACCATCACTCAGGCACTAGTGAGAATCATTCTCTCCCTGGATCACATTCTTTTTCTACATCTTCAGCTTTATGAAAATAAATAACCTGAAACAGCAAAATAGTTTACTGCAAGCTAGCTTTAGCTATTATTATCATTTTGAGAACAATTAAGTTAAAACATTTTTTGCCAATTTATTTCTCTTATTTTTACAAGTTACTCAGAGTAGATTGTATATATATTAATGTAATCAAACAAACTAAACATGTATTAATTGTGGAACACAATTATTTCACCTTCAAGAGGTAATATATTTACACATATTTATCCTGTAACACATGGTATTTTGTTATTTTCTTTGTTTAGATTTCCATGTATGTGTTTGTATAATAATAAATACAAATTTATGTTACCATGTTTTTTTTTTATTTTGGGGGGAATAACCTGGTGTTATTCAAGGCTTATCTCTCACTCTAAATTAAGGGATCACATTTTTCATGTGGTTCATGAGACCATATGCAGTTCTAGGAATTGAACCTGGGTCAGTAACATATAAGGAATGAGACTTGCTACTTTACAAATGAACTCTGAGTTCTATGACACCACTTATATTGTCCCCATAATATCATGTTTCATGATTGTCACACACATTTTTAAAACAAATGTCATATTACTAGGAATTAAATAGTCTGTAATTTGAGGCTAGTATGGTGAGAGTTGTAATACCCTAATGCTCTTCCATTCTAGAAATAAAATGTATGGTTCATTAAATATTTTATATTTAATATTCATACAATATAAGATCAAAAAGATATGACAATTGATAAAACTCTAAATTTGAGCATATAAGCTCAGAAAGTTTAACCATATACATATGTGATTCACCTTGGCATTTACAATGTAGAGAAGACAGTAGTGAGGAACCCACAAACTTCCTTTGAAGTTTCTTTTTGTGGGGGGCTAGGGAATGGAGCCACATCCGGTAGTGCTCAGGGCTTATTTCTATGTTCTGCCACCATATGAGATTGGATATAGAAACTGGGACTAGCCTGCAAGAAAGAAAAGTAAATTAACCCCTTGTGCTATCTCTTTAGATCCCAGTTAGTCTACACTCTGGAGTTAGCTGAGATTTGCTATAAGGAGATAACTTTTACTAAGCTGGAATAGGTAAAAGGCGTGGAGAATGAATAAGAGATGTTATTTTCTTTTTTTAGACAGTAAAAGAAAAAGTTAGCTAAAGAGAGAAAAACAAACAAACAAACAAACAAAAAGGCAAAGAAAAGCTTTTCTGAAGTCCATATGAATGGAAGCAGCAGTTCTCATCCTATCCTGTGAACTGGAAACCATCAGCCTCACAGAAGGAGAAGAACCCAACGAAACACAAGATTAGAGAGCTAACGGGTCTTCAAGGAAAGCTGTAAGAGGATGAAGCTTTGCAAAGGAATGAGTTAGACTGAGCTTCATTTTTTTAAACCTAGAACCACTCAACTGATCCTACTTCCCTGAGCCAGTAGTCTGCCAGGAAAGTGAATTACTAAAACGTAAACCTTCCACAGAGATCTTTCTGCCTGAGATTCCACACAAATAGGGAGAACGGGCAAAAAGGGGACATTTGGGTCCAGTAGATGAATGCTAAAAAAAAATACCAGCCAAGCCCATGCTGATGTGGAGGATTCAGAACTCCCAGCAGCAGCTCTGGAGCCCTGAGTACGCAGACTGATAGGAGGAGGCAGAAGACATGCAAACAGACTCAGTCTGGACATGTAGGAAATGTCAGAGGCAACAGTTTTGCGGAGGAGAGGCCAAGGCTGTTGTGTGTGGGAAGGATCTTTTGATTGATTTCCTGGTACATAAGCCAGCGATGTTAGTCAATCAACACAGGATCTGTGTGGGGCTGACTGGAGGGAAGGAGGGAGAGGAAAGTAAATGGGGAGCGGATTGGGAGTGAGGGACTGTGCCATAAAAGAGCTCAAGGTGCCTTCCAATTCTTCCAGGAAATACTTCCTTGCTGCCTGCCCTGGAACGAGGAAAGTGTGATCTGAGACCAGGTTTTGTTGCTAACAGGCAAAGCCTTATTGATTTTTCTAGACTGTGGAGAAGAGGGTGAACGGCCAGGAGATTCTGTCTGAGTGTTTCCTGTTGTGAGTTAGAAGGTTTATTTCCTAGGGAGGGGGTCATTATTGTTTGTTTATTAGTCTGTTTTTACAGAAGCTTCAGAAAGCCTTTGCATAATGAGTCTCCTAGAGTGAGTCCAACAATTTAGTTGTTTTTTCCAGGAAGATCTACTGGCCTCACATTTACACTAATCCTGCCTAGATCAAAACGTAAAGCAGAGTTTAAGAGCAATGGGAGTGCAAACAATTTTCTTATATATTGTTTTCAAATGAGGGGAGAGAAAAGTTTATTAGATGTCCAGAGAAAAAGAGTGAGACAGACAGTGTCAGAGAAAGAGACAGACAGAGGAAACAGAGAGAGACAGAAGAAAAACAAGGAATTGAGGAGGAAAAAAAAAGAAAAAAGTATCTTTAACAGCTCACACATATAATTAAGTCCTCAAGTAAGAGTTCAGGATTCAGAAAAAAGAACTGATAATGGATTCTTTTTCTTTTTCTAAATCCCATTGAATTACATTTTTAATTCCTTTTTTTCCCTCCAAATTGTTCCTGATTTGGAAAGCCCTTGCCTTACTTTGCCAAATATTCTTTCTCAGAGAAGCCAAAGGTTCTAGAATAGCAAATTGTTTCATAAACAGTGCCCTCTGTTCACTACCAGAAACTTGTCACAGTGGTGTCACAATTTCCCAAGTATTTAAAACACATATATGCCTGCTGAAAATCTGTTTCCTTGACAGTGGAACCCAGCTTGCTTTTGTCTCCAGTACAAAGCTAGAACAAGATATTTTTGATTACCTAAACCAGTAAATAAAACTAGTCTCTGAAACTAAGAGACAAGTCTCTAGTTGTCAGAAAGCATGGCTGGGTATTGGAGGAAAACTTGGAGCCTAAGAAATGAGCCCATTCCAGGACAATACTAATATCTAGAACCCAAGAATAATCTAAGATACATTTTTCCAAGAGGATGAACATAAAAAGAAGGGTGGTGGGAAGGTTGCACTGGTGAAAGGGTTTTAATTTTTATGACCAAAACCCATCTACAAGCATGTTTGTAATCATGGTGCTTAAATAAAGACATTACTTTAAAACATTAAAATATTTTAAAAAGGGGCCGGAGAGATAGCATGGAGGAAAGGCGTTTGCCTTTCATGCAGAAGGTCATCGGTTCGAATCCCGGCGTCCCATATGGTCCCCCGTGCCTGCCAGGAGCAATTTCTGAGCATGGAGCCAGGAGTAACCCCTGAGCACTGCCGGGTGTGACCCAAAAACCACAAAAAAAAAAATATTTAAAAAAAAATCAAAGAACTAAAAAAAGAAGCAGGGCTTTCCAAATTAATCAGCAATATAGATAGTTAGAAGGAGCATTATCTTCTAGAGATCTTAGAGATCTTAGAGATCTCAGAACTGTATCAACTGTTATCTGTCTTCATACCCTGGATAATAAACAGAACAAATATTTTTCAAGAGTAGCAGGTCACTGATCATTTTGAAGCACCTGCTTTGTGCAGTGTACAGATTGATTTCACAGGCAAATTTGTGACTTAGGTATAAGTGATGTTCTTTTGCACTGGAGCTTGCAAATAATCATTTGCACACAGGGAAACAATGTTCAAGGTTAAACAAGGATAGTGACCTAGATTTATTTTTGACTATGGAGTCTAGAGAGTTCTTGTTTTACTAGAAATAACGCTCCTACTGAAGATCATGCAATATCACTCTCAAAGAATTCTAAGATAGCTCGTTATTTTAAAGCTCAACTGGTAGTATGAGTCTCTGTGTTTGAATAAACACACAAATGTGTTTTTGTGTGATCTTGTGCACTGAAGCAGAGCCTGCAATGTAAATATAGCAAATTATTTGGCATAACCTACCCAGTTCAAATATGTTCCATTATGATGAAAGAAAAGAAGCAGACTTTATTCTTTTGAATGACAAAAATAAATCTGTGATTAAAAGGATCAGCAAGAGTGAGGGGGAATATAGATCTATTATCAATCTATGTAATCCTATGCATACTTGAATTGTAGTAAAAAAAACTGGTAGCAGGCATGTATTCCACTTTTATTATACTCACACTCTGATTAAATAGATTTCTGTAAGAAGTAACTTTTTTCTGTTTAATTAGGATTCACTTTCTGCTTCAATCTTGAATAACTCATGGAGAGATGATTTCTTTTTCAAGGGAAGGACATGTTTTCAGACTTCAGACTTCTTATGATGCCCACACTCCAAGATGGTGTCAACTCCAGCTTTCTTTCTTTCATTTTTGTTTTTGTTTTTTGTTTATTTTTTGGGGGGCACACCTGGTGATGCTCAAGGGTCACTCCTGGCTATATGCTCAGAAATTGCTCCTGGCTTGGGGGACCATGTGGGATGCTGGGGCATCGAACCATAATCCGTCCTAGGCTAGTGTGCTCAAGGCAGTTGCCTTACGCCCTGCGCCACCGCTCAGGCCCCATAGCTTTCTTGTTAACAGAGACATCCTTTGGAACTCAAACACAGGCTTCCTCCTTCTGCAAGTTTTTCTATTTCTTTTTTAATTACTATGAATTAAAATGTTATAAAGATATTTATGATTGAGTTTCAGACATACATTATTTCAACACCAATCTATTCACCAGTGTTCATTATACTAATCAATGTCTCCAGTTTTCTTACTTCCCCTCAGACTGCCTTTGTGTCAGGCATTTTTTCCTCTCATTCATTGTCCAAGTATTCCCTTCCCTAACTTATCCTCAACTCCTACCCTTGCACTGGTGGCAAACTTCCTACTGAAGATTAGCTATCCTGCTTTTCATTTCTATTGTCACTGGTAATTAGATATTTCCCTATAAAGTTTCTGTATATGCCACATATAAGAAAGATTTTTCTGAGGCCTTTCCTCTCCTTCTGACTGATTTCAGTCAACACGATACCCTTCAGATCCATCCAAGTGAAGCAAATTGCATGATTTTATCTTCTCTTGTAGCCAAGAAGTATTCTTTTTGTATATGTATTATAGTTTCTTTATTCAATCATTTGTTCATGGATATTTGGGTTGTTTCTATGTTTTGTCTAATGGATATCGGGCAATAGAGGTGCAATGATCACAGAAGCTGTATGAATGTCTAAAGACATTGAAATATATCTTTACATTGTGCTTTTGGGTCTTTGCTCTTATATTTGCAGGAGAGAATTATGGATATTGAAGCTCAATTCCTAGTTTATTGACTTCCAAAGAGTTTGAACTAATCTATAGTCTACCAATAGTGAATAAGGGTCCACTATTTACCACATCATCATCAACATTGGTTGTGTTCGTTTATTTTGGGGGGATGTTGAAGCATACCCAGCAGTGCTTGGGTTACTCTTGGCTCTATATTCAGAAATTACTAGTGGCAAGCTCAGGGGATTACATGGAATGATAGGGATCAATCTTAGGTCGGCAGAGTACAAGACAAATTCTACATCTATTATCTTATTGTTCTGGCCCCCTGGTTGTTTTTCTTTTGGTGAGTGCCAATTTCTGTAGTATGAGGTGCTATGTCATTGGTGCTTTGATTGACATTTACTTAAATTAGTGGTAGAGTACTTTTTCATATGCTTTGTGCCATTTGTAATTCCTTGAGGAAGTTTCTATTTAACACTTCTTCCTTTTTATATTTTTTCTTGTACAGTTATACCACTACTTTATATATCTTAGATATTATACTTTTGTCAGGTAAGGGGTAGACTAAGAATTTCTTTGTCTTTGTATTATGGTCATCATTTTCCTTGAGGTACAGCTACTTCTTAATTTAATGTAGTTCCATTTGCTTCTATTTGCTTCTACATACTTAAATCAGTGGTTTATTTTCCTCTATGATGCCTTTGGTTTCCATGTTATAGGAAATTCTATCCATATTTTCCTCTATGTAATTGATGGATGCAGGCCTGTTATCAAAGTCTTTAATTCATTTTGATTCAACTCTTGTTGTATCATGATCATCAGTGATATTGGTCTGTAATTATCTTTTGGTTTGGTGTCTTTGCCAGCTTTTTATATCAAGGTAAATTTGCATCATAGAAATTGTTTGGGAGTGTTTCTGTTTCTTCAATTTCCTTTAAAATCTGAAAAGTATTTGCAATAGTTTTCTTTAAAAGCTTGGGACAACTCACTACTGAATTCATCTGTGCCTGGATTTTTGTTTTTGGGAACAATTTTAATTACTGTTTCAATTTCCTTGATAGTGAGTGGTTCAGGCATTCTAAATCATCTTAAGAGATTATAGGAATATAAAAATTTATCCATTACTTCTAAGTTCTCTACTTTCATGGCATAAAAATTTTCAAAATAATCTCTGCTACTTTTTTTACTTTTTTAACTTGTGGTATCTGTCTGACATCACTTTTTTTTTAATTTGGTTAATTAATATTTTCTCTTTTTTTTAATTTGTGTGTCTTTTTAGTGGTCTATAGATCTTGTTTATTTAAAAAAAAAGCGACTTTCTTGCCTGTGTTCATTTTTGGATTTATGCTCTGGTTTCCAACTCATTAATTTCTGCTCTAATTTTTATCATTCTGTCTCTTCTACCTGCTTTAGACTCATTTTGTTGGTAGTTTTCCAGTTTCTTGAGTGGTGCTATTAGGTTATTTATGATGCTGCATTCTTACTTCCTTATAAATGCTTCCTCAGTTCTAAACTTTCATCTTAATATTATTTTACTGTCTGTATCCCATAAGTATTGATAGCTTGTTTTCTCATTCTCATATAGTTTCAGGAATTTTTTGACTTCAACTTTGATACCTTCTATGACTCACTGGTTGTTAAGTAGTGAAATATTTTATTTCTAGATATTTTAGTTATTTTTCTTTTTTTCTTCTATAGTTAACTTCTATTTTCAGAACATTATTATCTGAGAAGTTGGCCAATACGATTTATATTCTCTTGACTTTAAGGAAGTATGGTTTGGGGTACAGAATGTCATCTATCATGGAGAATGAGCCCTATGTATTAGAGAAGAATGTGCATTCAATTTTTAAGATAAAAAGCTATCTATATTTATCTATAGTATAAATATATAAATTAATCCTATCCTTCCCATTTCTTGCTTTAAATATAGTACTTTCTTTTTGCTGAGTTTTAGTCCAATTGATGTATGATGTGGTAAGAGAGTGGTATTGAAATTTCTAGTTTTTATTGTATCATCACCCATGTCTTAATTTAAAAACTTCTATTAGAATCTGTTTTAAATAATTTTCTGGTTCATTCATAGCTGTGTACATGTTTAGAAATATGCATTCTTAGGGTGCAAAAGGGGAAGGTATAGGATGCAAGGTATGGGAACAGTGTTGGAGGGAGGACAACAGTAGTGGTAGAAATGGTCCTAATTCACTGTCACTATGTACCTTAAATATAACTGTGAAAGACTTGTAGTTCACATTTGGTCATAATAAAAACATTTAAAAGATAGAAATATGCATTCTCCAGATATACATAGCCCTTGATAATTAAGTACTGATACTGTGTCTTATAATATTTTAACCCTGAAGTTGATGTTTTCTGATGCCATTATGGTCACCCCAGTCTTTTTGTGAGATTATTTTCTTGGATTGTTGTCTGGCTAAGTTTATGCTAACTCTATCCCACCATTGCCTCCTGGTCCATAGGGTCTCATATTATAAATCTGCTGTGAATCTTATAGAGTTCATTTTTATGCAGTGTATTTCTTTAATCTTACTCTTTTCAGGATTCTCTCTCTCTCTCTCTCTCTCTCTATATATATATATATATATATATATATATATATATATATATAATTTTAATCATCCTGATTAGAATTGGCTAGAATTATTTGTATCTAATTTTTTTTTTAGCTGTAACCTTCAGGCCTCTTGCATCTGGTGCACAAGGTCTCTAGCACTGGAAACTTGTTCATAATGATGTCTTTAACTGTTGCTTCTTCATTATTGTTGCCTTCCTGTCCTCTCAGACTCAATTATTCTTAGGTTATTTTTCTAAGTTATCCAGAGTTCTCTTGTCCCCTGACCATTTATTTTTAATTGTTTTTATCTTCTGATGTTGTCTGGTGGCTTTCTGCCTCTCATCCTGTAGCTTTGAGTTTTTGCTGTTGGTGTTCTTATTTTTGCTATTGTTAAATTTTGGAAATACACCTGTAAAACTTGGAGGTTACTACTGGTTCTTTATTCAGGAATTATTCCTGGTGATGATCAGGGAATCATATGGGATGTTGTTAGCCATGAGCAAAAGCCCTCTCTACTGTACTATCTCTTGGGACCCCAGTTATTAATTTTGTCCTCAACTGTTATTACCCTGCTTTGATGCCTTCACTGAGTTTTTCATTTTACTACCACATTTTCGGTATGTCATTCCTGTTTGTATTTTTTTTTATTTCTTCTCTCATAATATCTTGTGTTTAATTGGATGTCTCCCCCAGCCTTTTTTTTTTTTTTTTTGAGCATCAGCATTTCTTCTCTAAAGTCCTTTTTTATGTTTAGATAACTGGAATTACTTGTTGAGTTTTCAAGTTACCATCTTTGTTCACTTGTTTTCCCACTGAGAATTTTGCAGTTTAAAGGTGTGTTTGTGTGCTATTGTGTGGATAAATGACTAGAGTTAAAATGTCAGTATATCTTCTCTGTGAGAAATGATGAAGTGAAGAAATGAGTATTTTGGTGGGAAGTACTAACCAGGGGAAATATTACAGATCTGAGTACAGCTTTTTATTTTTGGGTTTATACTTCCAGGAAGGGTCAATTGGCTGCCTTTATAGGCTGGGTGGCACATTTTTAGAGAGTCCTGATCTGTGTGCAAAATAACAGATTTCTGAACTCAACTTCCTAGCTTTGAGTTTAAAAGATAGGGGATAGGTCTTAAAAGGCCTAGCTGGAGCTTTTGGCACAAAAGGTGTGCCCTGATATGTAGGCAAAGTGGTTTTGTTCCACAAGGGTTTTCTGATCCTTGCATCCCTGACTTAATCTTGTTTCACCTTTGTAGTTTTCTCAAAGCATTTGACTAGGAGAACAGGGTAGAGTAATTAAACAGCTTGCTAAGTTCCATCCCCACCCTTCTTCCCCCTGTCACCTCTCACTTACCTTCTCCTTAATTTCTATAGGTATGACCTCTTCATTTTGTTTGAAGCATACAGGTCTTCTTTATATGCAAAAAGTTATAATCAAAAGAAAAAAATTACATGCTTTATCATGATTTTTAAAAGGTATTTTTGTTTTATCTCTTTAATAGAACTCTACAACCAGAGTAGCCTGAACATCTGGGGTGAAAAACATCAGTATTGAAAGTATCATGGGTATTGAAAACATATGTTCTGCTATGGTTGGGCAAATGCTTGTGGATTCTGCTTCCATGATTGTATGGGGTGGAACAACACCTGATTATGATGGTAATGTTCATATCTTGAGGAGTAAAGAAAGGTCATGTTACTCCAGAAGGTACTTCAGGAGACTCGGTCAAGATTTTCAAGTCTCAAGGTCAGCCATGTCTTTGTTGCCTCTTGATTAAAGGCTCAAGAGCCACTAGGAGGAGCTAATGACTGACCAGTTTGAGCAGTTTGCCTCAACAGACTTTTCCAAATCAGCTGTGGGCTCTGCTTGAGGTTTCATTATTCATAGGGTAATGGATAGACTGACAATTGTCTGCCCTTCAGTGAGTTTAGAGGAAAGCATTTGCTTCACAGTGTTTCACTTGATGCTCTGTTCCTGTGAGGAGAAAGCATCTCCTGCATCCATACTACAAATCAAGAGTGAGAAAAACATATTAACATGACTTCCAAATGGATTTCATTTTAAATTAAACAAAAACAATCAAAACATGTTGACCCTCTGGGTGTCTGATGCCTTTTAAAAACTTTCAAAGCATTGGAACCACTGAAGAGCAAGCAGGTCACTGTACTTATCTGGGTGAGGAGAAGGATCTTCACTTTTTTCCCAAAGGCTACTCTGGACACTAAAAATTGTTTTGGATCCCAATATATTTGGATATTTTTATTTGTGTTTGACTTTTTTTGATTGTTGATGTTTGTTTTTGGCCACAATAGGCAGTATTCAAGGCTTACTTCTGACTCTATGCTCAGAGATGATTCCTGCTGAGACACCAAGAAAAATATGTGGTACCAAGAAGTGTACCAAAGTCAGCCAAATATAAGGTTCGTGCTGCACTATCTCTCAAACAGTGGCTGTATTTATATATAAATAAATATATATTTATTATATTATATATTATATATATTCATATATAAATAAACATATGTATATTTACTTATTTATTGGAAAGTCAAACCCAGTAGTACTTAGGGCATATTCCTGGCCTCTTCACTCAATGATCACTCCTTGGAGAATTCTGGGGTCCATATAGGATGCTGGGGATAAAACCTGAGCCAATCACATGCAAAGAAGGTGCCTTACCCGCTGTACTATCTCTGTGATCACTGGATGTGTTTCTTAACTACGTATCTTTCTTTGGTAATAGGGCCATGCCCTCTGCAATTGTTCTGAGAATAAAGTAAGTTAGTACATAAAATGAGTTAGAATATATACACATATGAGTTAGGTAGTTCTCATTTCTGCTTTGGGAATTTTTTCTTCTTTGTAGCCAAAGGATTTGAGAATTTCAAGCATAATAACAGTTTTCTGCTTTGCTGCCATTTAACTGTTTATCACAATCATATTCAGAGGTAACCACACATTTAAGGTTCTCTGTAATGGTGAAAATGAGAGACTGAGTGGTTTTCAACAGTGTTTGTAAGTATCCTGCACTGCAGTGGCCAGGATTATAATACAGTGACTTAACAGGTATTGTCTATCATACCACAGTGAAGGGCCAGAAAATTCTAGTCTTTTGGTTTTCAGTAGGAAAAGTAAGGAATGGAGAAATCAGTGGTTTAAAAGAAAGTCTCTCTGGCACCTCAAAAACCTTTTTAAGGATGAATTTTAATTTTTGACTATCAGTACTGCAACAATTTGTTCAACACTATAAATCAAAAGTGAATACTATTTTTATTCTCTATGTAATGTAATTATAATTAATTTTATATAAAAAAGCAATTACGGGGCCGGAGAGATAGCATGGAGGTAAGGCGTTTGCCTTTCATGCAGAAGGTCATTGGTTCGAATCCCGGCGTCCCATATGGTCCCCCGTGCCTGCCAGGAGCAATTTCTGAGCATGAAGCCAGGAGTAACCCCTGAGCACTGCCGGGTGTGACCCAAAAACCAAAAAAAAAAAGCAATTACATAGTATGCTATCAAATTATGCAGGGAAGTCACTCTGATGGGAGTAAGATCGCAATGTAACAAAAATTATATATATTTATGTCCTTTATAAATATTTTTATTTTTTCTAGTTTTTAACATTTTGTAAATTCTTTGTAATACTACATCCTGCACCTAATTCCATGTTCATAATACTGCATAATCTCTCTCATTCAATGTTTTCCTTAAAGAAAATCCTCATAACTCAGGATATAGGTCAATGATGAAGGCATTTGCCTTGCACATGTCTGACTCAAGTAATCCCTAAAATCCCATATAATCCCCTGAACCCTGCCAGAGTGATCCCCATGGCACAGTTCTTGGAGTTAACCCTGAGAATAGCCAGGGATAACCCAACCTCAAAACAAATTTCTAGATATTGTGTAAGACTCAAAATCCAAATCAGCATCTGTTGCCATTTTGTGGCTACTTTAATCAAAATGGACTTACCTTGAGCAGTACTGTATTAGTTAGAGCAGAAGCTGATAGCAGTAGTTACGCATAAATTCAATGTATAGGAGAAAATATACTTCTATCATCCATCTTCCATCATCAATCCCAGCTCCATCAGTGGCAGAGCTCTCCCTTCCACAAATGCCAAGCCCTATCATGAAATAGAGTCTAGGACACACGAAGAAACTTAAAGAACTGAACATTTAGATGGTCACTGAAGTCCCTTAAATTGCTGACTGGCAATATATTTGTGTGTTCTTGATTTCTCCACAATCAAGTGGATGAATTCAAACAAGGAAAGTGGACTGGTGGAGAAATAAGTCACTCTCCTCCTGTGCACAGCTGAGTAAAGTATGAATACCTTTAGCAGCCCCGCACACTGACTGTCCAAAGACAACATTGACAGTCCTGTGAAGGCCAGTAAGGAAAGAATTAGTACAATGACTATAAGGGGAATGGGGATTAGCTTAGCTTTTCACCCACTCCTGGTGGGCCACATTTTTCTAAAGAAATGGCTTCTGGTTTCCAATGTGATGCAAGAGCCTGAAGTCAGAGACTGCATATGTCAACCCTAAAAAACACTGTTTGCTTTGGAAAAGGGTAATATGGCTTTACTCACAGGGGATTTCAGCAAGAGTTGACTACCCTGAGGTAAAGCAAAGCAAAATTACTTAGAAACCAGCCTATATTAGGGCCTTGGCAGAAGGATAGAGAGCTCCTTGCCATTTCTCATATAGTGATAATTTGCCTATCACAGGTCCAGAATTTTTATTCATTCTATTTCCATGACTGTTCTGTTGGGTGTTATGAATGACAATAAAAATACGCATCAAGATATATTGTTTTTTTTTCTTATTTAAACACAGCCTTCAGCTCCCCCTTACCTGAGCCCCCATACCAAGAACCACTACCAGCCAGTTCAAATGAAACAGATACTAAATCAAACCAGAGCTGTGTAAAACAAGTGCTGTGGGATGCAGCATATATTGTTAAACATCCAGTGTTAATATCACAGAGATTATGAGAAATTCCTTTTTGATTTAAGCAAATTTTTTTCTTTCTCTTTTTCTCTCTTTCTCTATTTCTTTCTTTCCTTCTGTCATGCCTTTTTCCTTCCTTCTTTCTTTCCTTCCTTCCTTCCTTCCTTCCTTCCTTCCTTCCTTCCTTCCTTCCTTCCTTCCTTCCTTCTTTCTTTCTTTCTTTCTTTCTTTCTTTCTTTCTTTCTTTCTTTCTTTCTTTCTTTCTTTCTTTCTTTCTTTCTTTCTTTCTTCCTTTCTTTCTTCTTCCTTCCTTCCTTCCTACCTTTCTTCTTCCCTTTCTTTCTTTCTCTCTTTCTCTCCTTCTTTCTTTCTCTCTTTCTCTCCTTTCTTCTTTCTTTCTTTCTTTCTTTTTCTCTCCTTCCTCCTTTCTTTCTTCCTCCTTTTTCTCTTTCTCTTTCTTTCTTTCTTTATTTTTCTTTCTTCCTTACTTCCTTTCTTTCTTCATTTTTTTCTTCCTTTCTTTCGTTTCTTGTGGAAACCAATACATTTCAATTAAATGTGCACACTTGCCAAAGCCTGTAGGACATATAAAATAAAGTAGGCTAATAAAGTCTGAAGGTATGTTAGCAAAACACAACATGTTTGCGCTAACAAAATCAATGATTCAAGGATCTCACACTTCTGTCGTCTCTGAAGAAGAGAATGGTTCACTAGGTGTGAGTGACTCACCAATACAAGTCCAGACATTCAGGAATTTGACATGCAGAAAGCAATGTTATTGGAGTAACATGTACAGAGTAGAAGAAGATTCTGAAGCCCATCTATTTTTCCCAGAAGATTTATGGAACAATTAATCAACTTGGGCCGATAGACTTACCAGAGTGATGATATCTAAACACTATTAATGACAGAGAGAGAGGAATTCCTAGTAAGTCACATTCAACTGGTTTCATTTTTTATTTTTTTTAAACTCTGCCAGGAACCTAACCCAGGTCCCCTGAATGCTAGGTATACGCTTTACTGGGGCGCCCTCTCAGAGAAATAGTTTATTTTACACAGTGAAGTCTGAGCTGTAGCTAGTAGCTTCAACCTTTGTAAGAGAACTTTGGAAAACTGGTCTCAAAGTTAACCTCAGGATGACTCTCCTGTGGAAAAATATCTCTTTGCTGGCTGGCTCTTCAGTACAGTCTTACAGCCTCAGGTTAGACAAACAGTTTAGTTTTACAAAGGGGCGAAGGAAAATAAAGACATCCCTGAAGACTGCTTATGGAAGTTTCCTGCTTAGTGTAAATAAAGGGCAAAATATACATGGACAAATAGAGGCAAGGGGAAAAGGAGCTCAGATGTTAACAAAAACCAACCCCCACCCCAACCCAAACAAAGCTCTTTTGTTGTAGTCCATTAAAGCCAGTTTTTGCACAAACCTCATTCTTTATTATTGCACATAAAATGGATCATGACAACAAGTCTAAAAATAGTTATCTGTGATGGTTCTTGTGTTGTGCCTGTTGGTGTGTGGGGGTGGACCTTGTGGGGTGGCAGCCGAGAGAATCTTGCTGAAGGTCAAAAGTCCAGTTCCTGAGAGAAAGGCAAGTCTGAGGGCTAGCTGTTATCCAATGAGAAGGCAGCAGCCTGTGAGTCTCTCCAACTTCAAGAGGACATCTTCTCTTTCTGTCCTTTGAGGAAAATACCCTCAAGATAAATGGTTGTCAGAACTGTCACCTGTCTAGAATTAAGGCTCAGAAGCCCCCCAAAGCCAAGCAAAATGAATTTCTTGAGTCTTTCATTACTGCATTGCTGCTTGTGAATTTTTACCTGGAGATCCTTTGAGGTATTTTAGAGTCGTTTAAGAGCCCTGAAGGTTTTTCTGCAACATATCAGATGGGAGCATGAGAGCTCTTGGAAGAGAAAAAGAGGATATTCTATTCTATTCCATCCCATTATTCTATTCTATTCTATTCTATTCTATTCTATTCTATTCTATTCTATTCTATTCTATTCTATTCTATTCTATTCTATTCTGTTCTGTTCTGTTCTGTTCTGTTCTGTTCTGTTCTGTTCTGTTCTGTTCTGTTCTGTTCTGTTCTGTTCTGTTCTCTTCTGTTCTGTTCTGTCCTGTCCTGTCCTGTCCTGTTCTGTTCTGTTCTGTTCTGTTCTGCTCTGTTCTGTACTGTTCTATTCTGCTCTACTTGGTTCTACTTTGTTTTCTTCTGTTCCATTCTGTTCTGTTCTGTAATATTCTAGTTTGTTCTGTTCTGTCTTGTCCTGTCCTGTATTGTTCTGTTTTATTTTATTCTACTATTTTTTGTAAAGCAATGTAGTTTTTAGTTAAACATTCAGATTAAAAAATTTGTGATTTTAAGGGGCTAGAGTGGTAGCACAGTGGTAGGGTATTTGCCTTGCATTCAGCTGACCCAGAACAGGTGCATATTTCATCCATGGCATCCCATAAGGTCTCCAGAACCAGGAATTATTTCTGAGTGCAGAGCCAGGAGTAACCCTTGAGAAATGCTGGGTGTGGCCCAACTTCCAAAAGACCCCCAAAAGTGTTCTTATTTTATATATCAACTTAGGTTCAAGGGGATAGAAAGACAGGAATTAAGTGTTCTAGAGAAGACACAGCCTTCACCAGAATAGAAAAAAAAAACAAGCAAAAAGATAGAGACAAGCAAACAAGGTATGTAGTTGAGGGAGAACTCTGGCTTGAAGAACAAGGCAGATCTATTTTAAAGGAACTAGAAAGCAAACTTCAAATTAAAGGTTTTGACTGTTGCTACCACGAAAGAATACTGGCTTTTCTAAGACAACTTTGGGGCCATATAACTGTATGTGTCATTTTTTTACTTTTTCCTTTAACTTTCCTTCGGAGTAGTCTGCTTGGAAAAAAAGGGACCAGAAAAGGTAAAGGAAATCCCAACAATGGAAACTGGCCCCCTAGAGACAATGTTGATTAATGGACAATTTTCTGGTTCATTTGTAAAATAGGAAACTCTAACAGACCTCTCTGTTTACTTTGCTCCTTCAGTTCCTATCAAACATAGAAAACAGAGATGGAAGGGAGCTAAGACCATTCCTCTTGGAATTGCAAATTCTCAATAGCTTGCCTTTGCTAGAGCAAGTGGATTAAGCATATTTGTCCACTCAGAAGTCCAAAATAACTAGGGGCTTGTGATAAATAATTATTCTGGGGACATGACAAAATGGGAGCACGGTTCTCCTTTATCTTCCCTAATAAGGTAAAGTCAAGTAGGAAGCTTCAGTTTATAATACATTCTGCCCCAACAAAGCCAGTGTGCCATTGCTAGAGTGTCACCAGGGCACATGTGTCACTAAGTGTGAGTATGTGATTATGTACACATCAGTGTTTATTTTCATGTGATGTGTAGGTGTGCCCCTAGGTTGTGTGAGTATGCTTGTTCATGCAGAAGTTCTAGATCCTTGCTCCTAGAGGCATACTCTCCCATGTAATCTTTTGCATAGAATCCAAACATAATCAGCCGGCCTCCACCCACATAAACTAATGAGTGTGCCAGTGAATCCTAGTCCTGAGCATCCTGAGTGTTATTTTTTCTACATGAGTTCACCATGGGGCAGGAGTGGTGGTGCTAGAAGTAAGGCATCTGCCTTGCAAGCGCTAGCCTAGGATGGACCACGGTTTGATCCCCAGGTATCCTATTTGGGCCCCCAAGCCAGGAGCGATTTCTGAGTTCATAGCCAGGAGTAACCCCTGAGTGTCAACGGGTGGGGCCCCAAAACAAAAACAAACAAACAAACAAACAAACAAAAAAAGACTTTACCAGGTTTAGATACTTCCCATTAACTCAAGCAGGCCTTGCTTGCATTCGATTGACATCTGTGCAGTTAGAGCTCAGCCTGGTTAAATAGTTATTCGATATTCTCTAATTTAGGGACATCAAAGGGAAAACAAAATGAAACACACATGAAAATAACATGTCAATGAGTACTGGAAGGGAGGAGACTGAATATTGTTATTCTGGGGGCTGCCTCAGGCTGATGGGTGTGAAGCAGAAATTTTTTTTATCTTCATTCCCTAAGGGGTACAGTTGCCTGCTCAGCTTGGAGTTAGTGGAATATTTTGCCTCAGTTTTCAAAGTTCCTGCAGAGTGGCTACAGATTACCTCACAGAGGCAGGCCTCTTGGGAGCCTCTCTCTACTTGGCCCCTGGCCCCACCCCTGGGGAATCAAGGGTGATGGCAGAGTCTTTACTTACGCTGCTTGCAGATTGTTTCTATGCAGGAAAAGGGCACATGTTATGTCAAAGTTAAGATAATTTTCTCTATAAGTGGCAAAAGCAGACTTCAAATAAATGAATTTTATAAAATATCAGTGGATTTGCTGGCTCAATGATATGATGGAAATGGTGGGTAGTGAGTACATATTGAAAATACCACTGTTCCTTTGCCAGGTTCTGGTGAATTGGATGCATCTTCTCTACGACTACCTTCTGCACCACAAATGTATCTGCAGATGAGCTGTACCAGCAAGTGACTGGGCAAAGCATCTCAGCATATCAAATATGTACCAAGTAAGGTTTCTTATAACCCAATGGAATCCTATATTCATCTTGTGAACAATCATGGTTGTTAGCAGGAAAGACCCCTTTTAGGTCCTTGGTTCTTGTTTTATCTCTCCTCAAGAAGGGAAATTTTTTATTTTTTTTTTTGGTTTTTGGGTCACACCTGGTAATGTTCAGGGGTTACTCCTGGCTATATGCTCAGAATCACTACTGGCTTGATGATGCATATGGGACGCCAGGGATCAAACCCAGGTCCGTCCTGGGTCAGCCGCATTCAAGGCAAATGCCCTACTGCTATGCTATCATTCTAGCCTCAACAAAGGGAATTTTAAGAGTACAATTTCATACTGCTGATGGCATGACATAATTAGGGGAAAAATCAGTCAAAATGAACCCCAAGTCACTTATAATAAATAGCATGCAAGAATTTTCTTGATTATACACAAGAGTAATTGATAATGAGGCCCCAGAAATAGTACAGTGGACAGAATATTTACCTTGCACCAGGCTGACCTTGATTCAATCCCCAGAGCTTTATTCAGACTCCTGAAGTCTGATAGGAGTAAACCCTAAGGACAGAGCCAGGTCTAAGGCCAGAACGTCACCAATATGATCCTCAAAAAACAAGCAAACAAAATATTATTGATAATGGCATTGTCTTTAGAAGATAGCTGGGGCCACAACACTTCTCTAAGTTTCAAACTTTGTATTATCATTTTTCAAATATATATAATATATATGTACATATGAAAAGGCCTCTAAAGAACCTCATTTAGAATAATATATTATGATATTTGACATATAAAGTGAAGTATAAGAAACATGTATATTAATCTATTTGTAGCACTAATTGTAGCACTCCGACTATTTGTAGAGAGGGGAATTAAAATAAATATGCTTTCTGCTATTGATAATTATAAAAATGTTTTTGCAGATTAGATAACAAGTTTAAAATGCCTACTAAATGTCAAAAATTTTAAAGAAGCACAGATCCATGATGAATCTTAATTTTGTGTAAATAAAATCATGTTGTATAAGATAGACAGGGATATACAATATGAATATTGATAGTGTATTAGTAATGTGTTTTAAGAAGAAATTCATTTATTCCTTATATTTTATAATTTCTCTCCAGTAAGTATTAATCTCTGAGCAGAAATCAATGAACTTAAAATATGCTTTAGTATAGCAAGTAGCTATAAAAATTTGTGCAATCTGATTATCTTTCTTTACATTTTTTATAGCTTCCATTTTTTCATCAGAAAGGGTAGTATGTAACAGTTTTCCCTTGGATACTTTTATTGTTTATGTATTTAATTCTGTTATTTGATTCAACAATCAGATTTTAGATCAAGGTACCTATTAAGCAAAAGCTAAATTGAGGAGTTGGCAAAATCCTATTTCTATCCAACTTTGTCTTTAACTGTAAGGGATTATAATTTACTCCTTACCCAAATAATTATGAAAGAGATTTTTTTATACTTAAAGTAATTAAAAAACTAATCATTTCTTTAAAAAAAGAAAATACTCAATACACAATGGAGTCTTTTCCTGGAAAGCCTTGCAGTGAATAGTTTCATTGAGTCTTTGCCACTTAACCAAGTTCGGTTCCAAATTTTAGTATTATTATGAGGCAACCTGGGCTTATAAGGAAATTTCATTACTTCTGTAGTTACAGCCTGGAAGCCTATTCTCCTTTCCATTCTTGAATGTGGCTCAGATTAATTTTAGTGGAAGTTGGGCAAAAGTATCTAGGGAAGAATAAACTCCAAAGTGTATAATTAGTAATTACACACTTATTTCTAGGTCCTGACTTCTAAAAATCAATTTTGTTGTCTCTAGTTAAACATAATGACTACACTGAAAAAAATATATACATCTTTGTATAATCAATCAATTGACCTGGTGATTTCTTTTTATAGTTTATAAATAAGGTGAAGATTGTTGATATATATTTTTTCTTTCCTAGCAACAATTTAGATTTTCTCTAATTAAAGGTACTTAAACGTTGCAAGTCAGCCCCTGAAGAGGTTGACTGATGGAGGGATGGAGGATGAGGTCTTTCCCCTCCAGCTCGGAGCACGCGTCTGCCACCCTGTTCAGCCGGCGGTTCTGTGGTGAAGCGGCGGGTAAACAACTCGCAGACAGTCAGGCTTGTGGAAATATTAGCTTTATTGGTGGACAAGACTGAAGTCCAAAGCCTCAGCATCAGTTCCAGCCAAAAGCCCCTCGCCTTACACAGACCCTTGTTTTTATCCCCCAGAATCAGGTACCACCCAATGGTGGGATCAGATACCAACCAATGGTGGAAGCAGAATCAGGTACCACCCTAGGGTAGGGACCCACCACTTAAAGGATGAAACAGGATTCTGTTGCCATTAAATAACAAGCCTAAAATGTTTGATGACATTCAGATTTATTAACCTTTCTGATCACTTCACATTTAGTTTTCCATTAAGACAAGGTGGCTTCCTTTCTAGTTTCATATGTCAACTGCTTTTACAATAGAAGGGATATAGATGTACCTCTTAGAAAATAATATCTGAAAGAAATAATATCTATCTTCAGAGATATGGGGCAAAATAATGCACCACCAGATCCTCCTCACTGACAGGGAACCAAGCCTTTCGAAGAGTTTCCTGCCAATTTGGAATGGTGGAATAGGAGGTAAATTCTGGTCTAGTTTGAAAAGAATAATAGAAAGTTGTCTGTGAACTCAAATTCACTGATTTGACACAGTCAGAAGTGATTTATTTTTCCATGTTTTTTGATTGACGAACAATGCAAAGATGTGTGTTCTGTAGGGTCAAATAAACTTCTTGAGACAAGTTAAGTTTGTAGCACCCCCGACTGTGGGAGACGGAGCATCCCACATATCAAAGGAACTCTGAATGAATTTTCCATCGCCTGATTCAAGCCATAAGTTTGCTTAGCCCCGAGCCAAAAAGAAACTCTGCAAATAAATTTAGCCCGGCACACAGAATCTGGCTTAACCAGATTCCTTAACCTTTCCATGGAACCTGTTTTTGTAACTGCTCTCAAAACGTAATTATAGATAGGTTTTTGTAAAGTTTAAATTATGATCCTTATTGCTTGCACAAAAGAAAGATTTAAATGGAAAATAGGCTAAACAAAAATTGTATTTGCGTAAATATCAATTAGCTATTTGTTTAAGGATTTGCTTCCCCTCCCCCCATCCTGCCAGGTTCCTCTTTATCCTTCCCGCCATCAAAATGTGTTTATGCTCCCATTGGTTAAAATTGTTGTACTTGTACAAATCTGATTGGTTTATATTTCAATCCTATGTTACTACCCCTCCCACAGAAGCAGGGCATAAAAACCCTGCTTGCTCTCATTAAAGCTCTTGACTGGAACACACCTTGAGCATTCTACTAATTTCTACAGCTTAATTTTTTAGGTGTTCACAAAAGAGCTTAACACTCGCGAATTATTTGTAGCTGCTTTCTGCCTTCTGTCCCGGTTGAAAGAAAGCTGCTGGCCGAAATTCTCTCCCAGCAAAGGGCAGGAGCAGAGGCAGTTACACCCGACAGAGTGTTTCACGTGCTGCCTTTTAGTTACAATGCCAATAGAAAGGAGATAAACTAAACTGTGCAGGTATATAGTGTTACAAGTATTAAAGTATACAAGAAAAACTTTTATTCCTAAATTACTGATGTCTATTATGTTTTTTTCTGTTGCATCAAATAAAAATGTGCTAAATAAAGTAGCATAATCATACTAGAGTCTTTATTTTCTTCATAACTATTTTTTATTCCTTTTAATAAAATCATATGAATCCATATGCATTTTCCAATCTCCTGGCCCTTGGAATGATTAGTTCTGGGAGTTCCCTCTCACTCATTCTCAACATATTTTGACCTAGCTATGGCTGTATCTCCAGTCTTGGTCTTGTGCATTGAGTTTAACTCTGAACAACTTCTTCTTCTTCTTCTTCTTCTTCTTCTTCTTCTTCTTCTTCTTCTTCTTCTTCTTCTTCTTCTTCTTCTTCTTCTTCTTCTTCTTCTTCTTCTTCTTCTTCTTCTTCTTCTTCTTCTTCTTCTTCTTCTTCTTTGCCACATCCAGTGGCAATCAGAGGTTCAAGAGTTGCTGCTGGCTCTGTACTCAGAAATTGCTCCTGGTAGGCTCTGGGGACCATACAGGATGCCAGAAATAAAATTCGGGGGTTGGCAACATAGGAGGCAAATGCCCCACCACTGTGCTACCAATCCAGCCCCATGCTAACTCTTTCTTATCTTCTAATGAGGCTTACCTAACCCAATCTGAAGTGAAGAAGTTCCCTTGCATTATTCAGTGTAACAAAAATTTAACCTATTCTACCCTGTTTGTTTTTTTTTTAAACTCAGGAGCTCTTTCAAGCCCCTTTAGTTAAGTCTGTTTAAAACCTTTCCCCTCTTCTCCAAGAGAAGGATTTTGCTTTGCTAAGAAAGTTTCTCCTTTTCGGACTCAATTCTATACCTCAATTTCCCAGAATATATCCAAGCTGCTTTGATCCTGGGATACAGCTTCAGGGGTAGGCAACTCACACTAGGAGCTCATCTCTCTTTGCTGCATCTATCTGTCCCTAGAAGACTCAAATTCCCTCCTGGGGTAGCCAGAACCAAACCTTTGCATCATGCTGAATTCTTCCCTACTCTTTGATTTATGCCATAAATACTTTGATCTGTTCCTTTTACATGTTGCTCTTGATATTCAAGGTTTTGAAACAGCTTTTTTTGCAAAGTTGTGGTTCATCCCTTACTCCAAAGGCAGCACATTTCAAAAAACCCTATTTCTATTGAAATGAATGAGGCTGGAGAAAATAAAAGGAGAAACACACAAACTCACTCTCACATGCACACACATACATACAAACATACATACATACATACATACATACATACATACATACATACACACATACACCAATGCATTCACAATGCTAAGCACTCCTATCTGGTTAGCTCATATGGCAAATGATGCTATTCTTTTTTTCTGTTATTAAATGGCTGGCAATTTTTATTATTTAACTGTGTACAAGTAGAAGACTGCAGAAGAAATTAAAATATATATGCTGAGCAAGATTTTATTAAACTCCAAATAAAAGTGGGCATCAGGATTCACCTCTGGGTGTCTCCAAGTCTGGATATTTCCTGTCATCTGATCAGGATCGCCATTTCTGGGTATGTTGAGACAGAAGTAAACAGCACCGCACACATAAAGAAATGGAAGGTCAGCATGGAATTCATCCACAGACTCTTTCACAACAGCATCCAAGATACTGAGCATGGGATGAGATGCACCTAATTAAGAATCATTTCTGCTAATATATATTCTATATAAACATTCAAATAATCTAGTTCTCCATCATGCAGTGTTGGAGGATGAAATACCCTTTATCTGTTTTCGTTTTCTGTCATGCTGCCCAAATCATCTCTTCCCTTCAAGTTGGACAATTGGTCACTTGCTCTTCAGTTCCATAACCCCTTAAAGCAAACTCCCAGGATGGGATTTATTGGTTCATTTAATGGGGGTTTGTTTATTTCCCAGTATCCCGTATCATTAGATGATCCCTTTGAAGACAGACACAGAGCCCGGGTTGCCTAGAACTTTGCAATGAATAGCACAGTGTCTGGCACATGGCTGTGCCCAATAGTTGAGAAATAAATGACTTACTATTGATGGAACAGATCCAATGAAAATAAACAAAATCAAACAAAGAAGGCAAATCTAAAAGACGACTTTGTTCATCTAATGTTTTTCCTACAAATAATCCCGAATTTAATAATCACTGAACCAGAATCTACTAGTGTGAAGGGAATAAATTGCTCACATTGTAGCAGACATATTAATTCTTTGGGGCTATTAAGATCCATTTAGATTTTGATTACACAATTCCAAAATTGCTAGCTAACGTTGTGAGCAAATCAGTTAAAGCTGGTCGAGTAAATCCTCACATTGGAGAGAAGCCAGTCTAAATTACTGACATATTAGGGTATTTTTCCTTTGAGAAAAAATAATACAGTTTCATAATTTTAAGGTCGCTGAACTGCCAGGTCTTTTTTAATGAATAAATAACACTCATTTGTAATTACCCAAGGACATTTTTGATAAGCAAATGGATACTCTACTGTTTCAACAAAACCAGGAAAAGAGTTGGTTCTTTTAAAAACAATCCACGGCAATCTCATTTACCCAGTATTATCTTTTTGGAAATAGTTTTTAAAAACATTTTTTGGTAACAATGAAAAGGTAAATATATGGGTTTGCTTAACAATTTCTTAGTAGAAATTAATGAGATTTTATTGTTGTTTGTGCAATTCTGTCTCCCTTGATGGCTGGCTCTTTCCTCAGAAATGGTTGTGAGGATCACTCTCCGACCCCTTACCATCAGCTGTGCCATTGTTTCTTTTCTCCTTAAACCTGCAACCTGATATGCCTGAAGTAAAAATGTGATACAAGGCACA
Organism: Suncus etruscus; assembly: GCF_024139225.1. NCBI lineage: Eukaryota > Metazoa > Chordata > Mammalia > Eulipotyphla > Soricidae > Suncus > Suncus etruscus. The sequence continues at coordinate 29,986,306 of NC_064849.1, forward strand.
CCTGTTCTGAGCTTTTGAGTGGCTCCCCTTTGCCCTCAAACAAACGTTGGAAATATGCAGTCTTTTGGAATTGGCCTCAGTTTCCTCTTTCTACCCCACCTCTCATTACCCTTTCCTTACAATGCCTTGAAAGTCTCTCCAAAGCTCTCCCACTTCCGCTCAACTCAGTTAATTTTGAAAGTACGACAGGATTCTGTCTTCTTAAAGTTAGGATTGAAAAATTTGATGTAAGTTTCTGTTGCAAGTAAACTCAAAAGTTTCAGAGCAAAGCTAGATGGAAATGCAGAGAATATATGTATAGCCTCTTGACTCCCCTGTCTCAAAGAATAATGGGGTTCTGTACTGTTTTTAACTCGTCTGTTGGGCCAAGAGAACTAACATTGCATGGGACCCCAAACCTGACCCTCTTTTGAGAGACTCCTGAAAAGTTAAGGATCGCAGGCATTGTTGGAATGAAGAGACAAGGAAATCATTTTATAAAAGGAACTAAAAAAAAAGACAAAGATTTTTTTTTTTTGAGTCACTTCCTGTGCTACTCAGGGGTTACTCCTGGTTCTGCACACAGAAATCGATCCTGGCAGACACGGGGAACCATATGGGATGCCGGGATTTGAACCACAGTCCATCCTGAATCGGCTGCATGCAAGGCAAACACTCTACCACTGTACTATCTCTCCGGTCCAAAAGGTAATGATTTTTAATTATTTTCACAATAGGTGAAATTCTGGGTTTGCATCCACTGTGACTGTGCTTTTACTAACTTTTACTCTGGCCAGGTCAATGAACATCTCTGTCCTTTAATGTCCATATGTGACTCAGGTTGATGACAATATGCATAGGTAATGTAGGCTTGTAGGGGTCAAGATTTCTTCAACTTCTGCACTCCTCCTACCATCTGTCTCAATGAGGTTCCTCTGAACTAAGTACAACCTAATAAAGACCTCTATTGTTGTTGATATTTTTTGTTGTTATTGTTGCACATTGATATTTTAGTCACATGCAGCAATTATTTTTTTAAATATTTTATTTAAACACCTTGGTTACAAACATGATTGTGGTTGGGTTTCAGTCATATAAGAGGACACCCCCATCTCCAGTGCAACATTCCCACCATCAATATTCCAAATATCTCTCCTCCCCACCCCGTCCCCACCTGTACTCTAGACAGGCTTTCTTTATTTTCTTTCTTTTTTGTGTGTGTGGTTTTTGGGTCACACCCAGAAGTGCTCAGGGATTATTCCTGGCTCCAGGCTCAGAAATTGCTCCTGGCGGGCACAGGGGACCATATGGGACACCGGGATTCGAACTGATGACCTCCTGCATGAAAGGCAAACGCTTTACCTCCATGCTATCTCTCTGGCCTTCTAGACAGGCTTTCTATTTTCCTCATACATTCTCATTGTTAGGAGAGTTCGCAATGTAGTTATTTCTCTAACTAAACTCATCACTCGTTGTGGTGAGATTCATGAAGTGGGCTGTAACTTCCAGCCCTCCTCTCTTTTGTCTCTGAAAATTATTGCAAGAATGTCTTTCATTTTTCTTAAAACCCATAGATGTGTGAGACCATTCTGTGTCTTTCTCCCTCCCTCTGACCTATTTCACTCAGCATAATAGATTCCATGTACATCCATGTATAGGAAATTTTCATGACTTCATCTCTCTTGACAGCTGCATAATATTCCATTGTGTATATGTACCACAGTTTCTCTAGCCATTCATCTGTTGAAGGGCATCTTGGTTGTTTCCAGAGTCTTGCTATGGTAAATAGTGCTGCAATGAATATAGGTGTAAGGAAGATATTTTTGTATTGTATTTTTGTGTTCCTATGGTAAATTCCTAGGAGTGGTATAGCTGGATCGTATGGGAGCTTAATTTCCAGTTTTTGGAGGAATCTTCATATTGCTTTCCATAAAGGTTGAACTATACAGCATACCCACCAGCAGTGGATAAGAGTTTCTTTCTCCCTGCATCCCAGCCAATACTGTTTGTTCTCATTCTTTGTGATGTGTGCCAATCTTTGTGGTGTGAGGTGGTACCTCATGGTTGTTTTGTTTTGCATCTCTCTGATGATTAGTGATGTGGAGCACTTTTTCATGTGCCTTTTGGCCATTTGTATTTCTCTTTATCAAAATGTCTGTTCATTTCTTCTCCCCATTTTTTGATGGGATTAGATGTTTTTTTTCTTGCAAAGTTCTGTCAGTGCCCTGTGTATTTTGGAGATTAACCCCTTATCTGGTGGGTATTGGGTGAATAGTTTCTCCCACTCAGTGGGGGGCTCTTGTATCCTGGGCACAATTTCCTTCTCAGCTTAATGTATTCCCATCTATTTATCTCTGCTTCCACTTGTTTGGAAAGTGCAGTTTCCTCCTTGAAGATGCCTTTAGTCTCAATGTCATGGAGTGTTTTACCTACATGTTGTTCTATATACCTTATGGTATCAGGTCTGATATCGAGGTCTTTAATCCATTTGGATTTTTACCTTTGTACATGATGTTAGTACATATCAGTTTTCAAAATATCAATATTAGTATAGCATTTGTTATTTAATTCACAATCTTTGTTCAATTATTTTATACTTCAACTCTTTCTGGCAGATCAAAAATATTTTCATAATACTCTTGTTGAAATATTATTTTCTTTATTGTTTTAATAGATTACTTAGAAAGATATTTCAGAGAAGCTTCTGAAAATAGTGACCAAATATTAGCCAAAATATTAGAAAATTATTGATGAAATACCATGGACATTAACTGAGATCTGTAAGAAGAACCAAATAAAAATAGCAACACAGATTCATAAATTATTATATTATTATATTATTATATTTTAACTTCTCGGTTTATTTCTGAATAGAAATATTTACCATTGGATTTTCTATTATATTTTTCTTTTATAATCATTTAGCTCTTTAGATAATAAACTTAATCATTAATACATATATTTTATATGTTTTATATATTATTGTTTCATTTATATATATATTTGATACAAGATATTTGTGATAGACAGTTACCTCTAGTTGCTTTCCTCTGTAAACTTCCCATAGCATAACTACAGAAACATTTAAAGTTCCTGTAAATATTTCGTGGATAAAAATTTAGAGATAGTAATAGTATGGTTATAAAATTAAAAATAATTTAGGAATAGTACACTAAATTTTTTTTAAAAAGTCTTAGTTCTAGTTGAGAATAATCTTGGTGTTATTCAAGACTATGATTGATATGAAGAGATAATTTACTGACAATTAAATTATAATGTTGGGCCCACAGTTTTTGGAAGATATTGAAGGCTGAATGGAATGAGCTACTGATCTTACAACAAAAGGGATTGAATATTTGTTATGCATTTATAATATTCATATATAATAAGAATTATGTATACATGATATATATTATATGTATAATGATTGTGACCCAATATGTGCATACTTAATGTTTGGTCTACACACAGAGATGCTTAGGGCTTACTCTTCTTCTGAACTCAGAGATCACTCTTGGTAATATGCAGGTCACCATGTCTTATGCCAGGGATCAAACTAGAGTCAACTAAATGTAAGGCAAGCATCTTTCTCCTTTATTATCTCTCTACCATAAAATGATGTATACAAGAGGTAACCACTTCTAATCTGGGATGTGTGAGGAGACCTGGAAGAAGGTGTAGAATCCAACAGAAGTCTTAGAACAATAGAAATAAAATTAAAAAAATAAAATAAACAGAAATGTTCTGAAAGGTTACTTAAACTCCAGGTTACAGGGTTAAATAAACTACTGTAAAAAGTTGGAAGTATGTGAAATGCATTTTTCTATTTGTTTGCTGAACAACCTTACAAATATCAATGATGTGTCAATTCTGAAAAAACAAAAAAAAGGAATATGATTCCCATTTCAAAATGTGCCCAAAGAAATTGGCCCTAAGTGAGAAGAATAACCCACTCATGACTGCACAAGACTTTGTTTGTCTTGGTGACACCGAGATTAGATTTATGCCTGAGCCACATGAGGTATTACAAAAAAATCTGGGACACTGGTGATAGAAGTAGATAAGTCAGCAGGAAATAAGAACAAGAGAGAACTGCTGGACAACCTGAAAGAGAGAGAGTATTTGGCTTAGAAAAGGTATGATGAGAACTAACAAAGCCATATGGAAAATAGTGCTTTGAATCTGGGCAGAATCTCAGTTCCAACTGTGATCAATCTGTGGCCCATATACAAACCTGTCATAAACACATTCCTACCTATGACTTGGACCAAATTGCAAAATGTTCTTACTCCTCTCACAAAGCCATGGGAACAGGTACTTGTGTGACTGGAAATTGGATGTTTGACATTGCCTGTCCTTCTGGGGGTGTCTGTGTAGTGATTGAGATTGGAAGTCTGTATGCCTTGTGTCCAGGAGCATGCCTGACCTGTGGAACTGGCTATTTGGTGGGCCTACAAAAAAAAAGAAAGTAGAAAAGAAACTTGAAGATGATGAGAAGGGGAGTGTTTGTAAGTAGTTCCACTGTCTGGCATTTTAGAACAGAAAATCCTGCCCACCCTAACATTAAAATGAAAAGAAAAACAAGCAAACAAGTAAACAAACAAAAAAAACAGTTAAAATGGTTAAAGAATATCTCATTTGATATATAAATAAAATACTATAATTTCTAAGCATTTTATGAGCAAAATGCAGTTCAAAAGCATATTTGGCACTGCACTAAATGTTTTAATTTTTTTATATGCTTTGCATTACAGCTTACATTCTCTCATACCTTCGAGGCATTGTCTTTTATGACTTTGGAGATAAAAGATTTACATTTAAATCATGCTTTCCCCATGCCATGTTGTAACAATAGCATATTAAGTTCTACTGTTCACCCGAAGGTCACAATACTTGTTTTTGTTTGTGTCTGTCTATATAATCAAATGTTTCAGCTAAGGGAACAAATTCTTTAGCTTTGACTATGGGGTTATCATTTATGATTTATGTAAAATAAAATCTGAGAACAGGAAAATGACACCTCGGATTGTTCTGTGATGCAAAGACACTGCAGAATAGAATCCCATCTACGAGCAGTTTGCTTTCTTCTAAAGGCTTATATTACTTTTTTTTTGACCATATGGACCAATGGGTGACTATATTCTGAGTTAATTGGATTTCCTGTTGATAAGCAAACATGAAGGTCCTTTTACATAGTCTTGAAATTGTTTAGTTATATTGCCCTAATCTTCCTTTATCTCAAGAAAACATGAAAAAACAAAAAAAAAGAATCATTTATAACACAGTACCTAAATTTAGTAATAATGTACTGAACATTTTAAAAGGGTTGTGTCATGTATTCTTATATCAAGCATGAAAAACCAATTTTTAATACTATCATTCCAGTAGGAATTTAGATATCAATGTATATCTAAAACCACCTGATGTTCAGAAACCAAAGAAGTTACAGAATAATCAACTAGCAATGGAGGGAAAAATCATTAAAATATTGTCATATGTGCTTTATTATTTCTTGTGCATATGTATTTTAATATAAATAAAACTTGCTGAGAGGATTTTATGAGAGAGTATGTGAGAAGTTTGGAGCTTCAAATAATGTGACTGACTATCAAATTCTATAATTTGAGGCTGTTTGTATGGTAAAAAATCAGCTTCGAATTAGACATAACTCATTCCTTTGGTTTAAATGAAACTTGGTACCTCAGGGAGTCCATTACTCCATGAAGTTAGAATTTGACCCATAACAATTACTCTAACTTCTCTTCTGCTCTAATATCTTCCAGCGAAATGATATTTTCTCAGAAGAAATTGTGTTAAACTAGGAATGGAAACTGCTTTGTCTACTTTGGACAGTCGTTGATACAGTACTTCATCTCAAAGGAATGTGGAGGGAATGTTTAAACTGCGATGTTTGCACAGGCGCAGAGCTTCACAGGGACCTATGGGTCAGTACTGAATTGATCTCCAGTCTTTTTCCGAGTGATAGGTCTAGAGCAGTCCAGTGAAAATAATCTTTTAGCATGGTTCTGGTTAAATATCACTTTATAATGCTTTCTATCCAAAACATTATCCTTTCAGATTAGAGAAAAATTCACTTATTCAGAATGACAGACAGCCTTAGGCAAAATATAAATATGAAGAATTTTGCCCTCAGTATGTTCTGACCTTCTCTATTTCCTCTTTCCCTCTCCCCTTTACTCCATACCTGCTTCTATGCCCTTTTCTAATATCTGGGGTTCATGAAGATACTCTTTTACTATTTCCTATACAAAACTTATTCCCAAGTAGGAAAGAAATATACTATTGTTATTTGAGTAGGGTCTAGACAAAACTTAATTCTTCACTTTCTTTTTTTTCTATTCTTTTTCCTTTTTTTTTTAAATGTTCATTAATTTAACTCTTTCTAAAACCATTCAGTCATGTGTTAGTTGTTTTTAGATATAGTTGAAAATAAAAAGATAAAAAAAAGATAGAGTTGAGCCATGCAAAACCAAATCCAGCTTTGTACAGAAAAATCAAGCTTTCTATGGACAACTTACTCATGCAATCTATGATACCAAACTAGTCTAAATTCTGCAAAATAAAGATTAGTTACATTTTGGGGCATCACAAAAAATTTAAGAATGATGTGTGGCATGTATGAAGGTCTAGCATTTCTTGAAAAATACCAAATAGTGGTTAGTATTTTCTTGCTGACTAAGCACAGAGCCCACATGTTCTCAGAGTTTTGATCTATGAGTATTTCCAGTTCACAGCATGTAGACAGGGTCCATCATTATTTTTTGTCGCATAACATTTTCTCAGTATCCAAGCCTACCTCCATTTCCAGACTTTGACTTCTTTAGAGGAAGACAAGTGGCCATATTTGGAATTTTATATTGTTCTCTCCTCTGCTATAAAAAAAATCAGTTCCTTATTTGTCACTTTATCCAAATCAACCAATGAGAGCCATCTGTTTGGATTTGGTTATCTCTTTCTAAGGACACCATTGTTTGCTAGAACTGATGATGAATGCTTAGAGCTTTCTGCATATATACAATGATGAAAGTATACTGAGCACAACACTAACAAAAATCAAAGCGTAAGTGCTATAGAGATGGAGAAATCAGTATCTGGGTGATATTGTTTCAGCTTTTGGATAGATATGGTTGGATTTGAAATCGGCTACACCACTGGACTTCTAAGTACATTTTAAACTAAAATTTGTGTGAGTTGAATTTTTATTATTTGTGACCAAAGAGGTTTTGCTTAATCAGGACAGCATTAAAGGACTCATCCCCAACGATACCAAACAAGTGATTACAGCTGGGGATACAGACCAGATAAAATGCTGAAGTCAAACTCAAGGTGACATTGACGTTACCCGTTGTTGAATGTCTGCTTCATGACAGATGATTGCAATGTTACAGACACATGCCCTCTTCCACCCCTTCTCTGGCTCTTAACTGATAGGTGATTCCTAACTGACAGGAAGAACACATTCCTAGAGTGGACAGGAAAGTGGAATTTGACACCAGGCTATTTTTTCTTCTTTGTAATGTTATAGTGTCTGATTGAGCTGGTTCCTCTTTGTCAAGTGTCATTCAAAAATCACCCAATTGTTGGTCCACCCTTGCACTTCTGTTGATGAGAATGCCATGTGGACTTGAATCAAAGCCTAGCTGAAATTTGTCTCTTTTACATCTGTCCCTGGCTGGGAGCTTAATGAGATTCATTTCCTAATGAGATGTGTGTCTGGAGAGTGTAATGAGATTCTTGATTCAAGTGTCTAATGAAGCCTATAGCCTAATGAAATGTATAAGATAATGAGATGCATGGTTTGAATGTATGGCACAGCTTTGGAAGTCCTTTAGAAAGTGCCATTAGATATGAAAATTTTTCTTTCATCTGCATAAGTCCCGCCCATATTTCCTTAGTATTTTTTTTAATATTATAATTTTCAGCACTCTTGTTATTGTCATTGTAATGGCATCCTAAGCTAAGTAAACACAAGCACGGGCTCTCATGTAGTATAGTGAGTAAGGTGAAAGCACAGGGTAGATCATTCTTATTTAGGAAAAAAATTTTTTTTCTCTTTGTTCTTAAATCCTTGTTGTTGTTGGGTGGCTTTTTGTTTGTTTCTTTGTTTGTTTGTATACTTTTGGGCCAACCCCTGTTGCACTTAGGAGTTATTTATTCCTGGTTCTACTCTTAGAAATCACTCCTGACAGGTTCAGGAAATCAAATGGAATGCTGGAAATCGAACCCAGGTCTGCCATGTGCAAGGCAAATGTTCTACCACTGTGCTATCTCTCTAGCCCCAGTTGTTGTTGTTTTTGTTTGTTTGCTTTTTGGTTTTTGGGCCACAACCGGCGATGCTCAGGGGTTACTCCTGGCTGTCTGTTCAGATATAGCTCCTGGCAGGCACGGGGGACCATATGGGACACCGGGATTCGAACCAACCACCTTTGGTCCTGGATCGGCTGCTTGCAAGGCAAACGCCACTGTGCTATCTCTCCAGGCCCTTGTTGTTTTTAAAAGTAATCAGCTATTGCGTATTAAATACCCTACTGTGGGACTTAAAAAAGTGTGTATGATTTAAGTCTTCCATGAGTTTATCAGTCAGCGGGGCAGTGATTCTCTAGTCAATTAAACCTTGCTGTTTATCACAGGTAAGATAAGGCCTCTTTGCTCTTGGTAGAGATATTTCCCATATTTAGAGATACTACAGACTTGTTTAGGAGGAAGATCATGGATGATGGCAGTGGAATTGCCTTAATTTGATATGGCATTCACCTAGCTATGCTCCAATTAAATGATAGAAAACCAGTAAGAAGAGGGGAAATTTACAGAGTTTCATGCAGTCAACTCTCTAAAATTTTACATTGTCATTTCAACCATATAAATTTTGGACACAATAAAGCATAATACCAGTCCAGAATCAATAATGTAAAAATAAATTCCAATCTGAAGAAAGAATGAAGTGACTTTGATTCAGAAACAATATACATGGGTTTGCACTCTTCAACTGAAAACTAGAAAAGAATATATTTGAATAACCTTTCTTCAAACCACCTACTAGCAACCCAAAAATGGTGGAGATATTTATGAAAAATTGCTATTTCCTATAAATAAAGGATGATGGCATAAATGGATAATGTTTGATGATGAGAATCCTAAAAGTCATTTATCATACCACCCATACCCCCATGTCCTGTGGGATCACAAAATAGAGGCTTTCAGGAAAATAAAATAGTTAAATTCAATCTGCCTGGAATCAAGCAAAAATGTTATTAAGAATTACCCCCTAGTTTTACTTTTAGCATTTGGAAACTATCAGATAGTCGATAGTTTAGGAAACGACTTTATCTTTGAATTAAAATCTAGCTGAGATTTTTCCACTTTTTCATGGGTTTGCTTTAAGAGTATTAAAGATTGTATTCTGCCAAGAACTACTGTTGATTAACCCCAGGCATGAGGTGTATGTTACATGTACTGGCTCAAAAATTTCTGAAGAACTGCAGAACATTTTAGCAGTGTGTATCTCATTTGCAATAGCCTCCTGGATGAAACCCAGGACACTCTTTTGAAAATTTATAGGCACTAGTCTATTCCAGCAGTTTAACAGGCAGTCTGATTCTTTTTTTACATACCCTAGCCAAGGTTTTATCTTCTTCCCATCTCCCAGATTGAATATCCATTATCTCTCAAGATACCATTAGCTTCAGATGCCTCAGATTTATTTGTCTAGCTATTTTATAGAATAAAGGCTTGATAGGGTCCTTTTTAAATACACATCCTAACCACATTTTAAAAACCAGCAGTTGGTCCATCATTTCCCTAACTTAAGTTTATGCTTTCCTATTGCATGGGGATCATAAATTTTACTCCCATGTGCATTTTACAATTATGGAATAAAATGAATCAAACAAAATATCCAAAGATCAGAAATGGTTTACAATTTATTTTCCAGCTGTGCATATTTTTTTTATCCATGGGATAATTTAGGTACAAACACGATCTTATCCCTATGCATGTGCTCAATATAGATTTATAATTCATTTATCAATGGCTTTAATTTAAAATATAGCATAAATTGGTTGATGCTGTCTTAGAGTCAATGACTTAGGCAGCTCACATAGATGTCTTAGTGTCCATGACTAATTAAATACTTTATAACATCTATAATTTACTATAAAACATTTAGTCATATTACTGTATGTACAATTGAAAAAATATAGATATCTCTTTGTTATCTCTACAGTAGGTACACATGGGCTGTACCCACAGGTACCAGGATGTATAATTAATTGTCCTTTATAATCAAAGACACTATATAAAATGACCATAAGGAAAGATGGTTTTTAATTTTTTTAAAAAATTAGTCAAGAAAGTTTTATAGGTCACATTAGAATATCATTCTTTCATTGTGAACTTAATATAGTGTTAAAGGTCACCTGATTGCCCCCTTCCTCCAATCATCAATTCACTCTATTCTATGAAAAGTCACCATTTCATCTCTGTGAGCAGCCACACTCTTTTATTATTTCTATTTATACAATTTGTGGTGATGTTCAGCACTAGTTTGTGGTCAGCTAGTAGGATGTTCATAGAGGCAGCATTGTTGGAAACAATTGGGATAGAATAAAAGCCAGTGAAGTAGAAAGTAAGTCAGGGAAAGTACTGGAAACCACCAAGTTCATAATGCTCATGGGTTTCAGTCATGGATTATCCAATTAGAATCTTCAGATCAACTGCAGCAGTTACTAAGAAAGACTGATAAAAATATATCTCTTTTGAATTGCACCTATCCTACTCAATAAAATAAAAATATCCAGGAAAGGCCACCAGAAATGCATAATTATTAAGTCATCCAAGAATTACTGTGCATTCGGGCCAAAGAGATAGCATGGAGGTAGAGAATTTGCCTTGCGTGCAGAAGGACAGTGGTTCAAATCCTGGCATCCCATATGGTCGCCCTAGTCTGCCAGGAATGATTTCTGAGACAGCAGGAACGCCTGAGCAATGCTGGGTGTGACCCAACCCCCCCCCCCCAAAAAAATAATTCCTGTGCATTCAAAAATTTAAAAGGTAGTATCTTGGACAATGACATTTTAATACACATCCTGAGCTAAATCATTATTGTGTTCACAGTGTTTGGAAGCTAGAAGATGAGTATTACATGAAAAATAACAGAACAAACTATAAAGATACTAATATCAGGGCCACACAAAGTTCAATGTTCTAGCTTCATATTAGGAATGAAAAATATGCAACAAGATGATAAGGGATGACATCAACTATAAAAAGTCTCATATTAGCTCAGATTCTGAATATTTTTGATTTTCCACATTTTACTATGTTCTACACTTTTTAAAACCAACCAAAAGACACACCATGGCTTGACTTTTTTTTCTCAGTGTATGCAACTCCTCATTTCACACAGGTAAATATTTCTGTCTCTCTAGTCTGAGTAAGATGAGAAACTATATAGGTAGTAGTTACTGCCATCTAGGAATACTAAGATGGTGATAAGAACTGTCATCACTTTGAGAAGTTGGAGTTGAGAGAAACAGAGACATTTGCCCCAGTTCACACAGCTGGAAATGTGGAAAAGACAGCAAAGAAATCATATTTGCTGACAAGGCAGGATACCATCTCTCTTGATATTGCTTCCTTTCTCAAGTTTTTAGATTGTGGCAAAAAATGTGCATGTGGTTGGGATGGAGGCACACTTGATATTGTTTTATAACAAGTTTGGTTTTGATACCTCAAGAGATCCAATGAGGTTGCTTCCTAAATAATAAACTTTTCCCCAAGACAAATATGATGCAAAAATGCTTATTTAAAAAACAAATAACAGGGGCCGGGTAGGTGGCGCTGGAGGTAAGGTGTCTGCCTTGCAAGCGCTAGCCAAGGAAGGACCGTGGTTCGATCCCCCGGCGTCCCATATGGTCCCCCCAAGCCAGGGGCGATTTCTGAGCACATAGCCAGGAGTAACCCCTGAGCGTCAAACGGGTGTGGCCCAAAACCCCCCCCCCCAAAAAAAAAAAAACAAATAACAGGGGCCAGTGAGGTGGTGCTAGAGGTAAGGTGTCTGCCTTGCAAGCACTAGCCAAGGAAAGGACCACGATTCGATCCCCCGGCGTCCCATATGGTCCCCCCAAGCCAGGGGCAATTTCTGAGCGTGTAGCCAGGAGTAACCCCTGAGCATCAAACGAGTGTGGCCCAAAAAAAACAAACAAAAAAATAATAAAATAAAATAAAATAAAACAAATAATTTTCCACATAAGATTAGAAATAAAATATATATTATATAAACTATCTACATACTATATTGTACAATATGTATAATTGCTTTATTTGTTTGCGCATAACTTTTTCCATCTTATTTGTTTTTTGGATCTAGGGCCTTATCTTGTATGTGTAAACAGCTACAACAATTTGAATGTCATAATAAAGGTGTGTTAGAAGCAACTTTACCTTACCACCCTTCATTATTCTATTATTACATAGAGGACCAAAGCAATAATGATAAAAGTTAATTTCAATTGGAAAAAATATTTATGATAACCTAATCACATTCCTATTTTTTATGAGGAAATTGGAATCCAGGGAGGTGAAAGTCAAAGCTTTTCCATAAATCACCATTTCTGTTTTATTATGTTAACTTTCTCATCAACACAGTGATTAGTGGAATTCATCATAGTGTTGAAATAATGAGATGCTGTGAAAGTTGGATTTTTTTCTAAATGACCTTGATGCACCCTTGACAGTCTCAAAAACATGGTAATGCCCATCTTTATTCCTAGGGCTATTTCATTAGCTCTTTCCAGGATTAAGTAAATCATCAGCTCACTAATTACGCTATGAGTATTATTAGACTATATAGGGTATAACCTATAGGTTTTCACATAATGCATGATTTCATAAATTGATCCACTTAGAAGAAAATGAAAGCAACAATTTCTGAAATCAAAGATTAGATGAAACATTGGGGTTAAACTTCCAGGTAACAGAGACAAGCTGCATTACTGTTATTTAAAATAGCAGTTTCTACCAGAAGTTTACAATTTCTCAGAGAAGGTCTTATCAATGTAAATGTCAGGCAATTTGTTGGCTATGTCTATTGCTTTTAGCAAACATGTGGATCGCATTCCGATGGAAATGCAAGATTGTATATTTTAATTTGTCTGAAGCTTTACTCCAGAGTCTCTAAATATTATATAACAAATATGAGCATTACTACTTTTTGTGCATTCAGAATACATCTCTGTGATCACTATAATCAACCTAATTGGGCAAGACTCTCTAAGTGAAGGCAATAACATTTGTTTACTTCATTGTAGGAATGTGTTCTCAGCCTGGTACCACTACATCTAAATTAGTTTGTATCCAAAACAGAAAGAAATGCACCCTTCAGTCAACACAGTCTGTTCATCTTCGTGTTGAAATTAACTGTGTGCACGCCTCCAGAAAACACTTCTTTGTCCCCTTGTGAGGGGATCTGGTGGCATACAGAACTTTTCCTTTTGCTTGCTTTACAGAGTCTCTGCCCTCTCTTGTCTGAGGTGACAGATCGCAGGCCTGAAGCTGCGCCAGGAAATACTTTCCTGGTTGCAATTGGAGGGGAAACATGATTTCTGTTTAATGTTGCAACGCATTGTGAACAAGTGCAAGGTCGTGAGAGGGTGAAGAATTAAGTGGCATAGTTAGATGAGCCAAAGCCAGAGGAAGATGGGTTTTTCAGCCTCCTTTTGTAAAAGTTCTGTACCAATTTTAAGTGCTACTTTATCTCACAGAACTAACCTGTCTCAATACCAGGCAGTTCCTTTCAGAATTGCTCTGATTATTTTTTTATTCCCCAAGGAGTTGAAAGATCTTCCTATTCCATTTCCCACCTTCTTATTTACCTTTTTGCTTTGTCAAATGTTGCCAAGTATCTTTTCTACCTCTAGTCTTGCATATGCAGTGCAAGATGGTAGCTCCAAGTAGTGACTGAAGAAAATGAAAAGAAAATATTTAAAGAGGATTTAAAAAAGGATTTTTATCTTACTGGTGCTACATTTCACTCAAGCATTCCTGAGTCATAAAGCAATGCTTGTGTATTCTTGTTGCTAATATTTCTACTTGAGCCTAAATCTTTGAGTACAACCCATTTTAGGAAGAGGAGAGTTACTCAATGAAGAAACACAGTGCATCCCAGAGTGTGAGGGAGAAGTTCACAGTACATCCTTCTATGGTACCACTGTTCTGGGGATCCTGTTCTGGTACATGAGTTCTCAGTCAAGATAGTTTTTAAAGCAAAGGTGGAGAGAGGTCAACACAGGCGTTGGGATTGGCCCTGATTCATTGTATGTCTGAAACCCAACTATGAAGGACTTTGTAAATCGCAATTATTTCCATAAAATGAAATTAAAAATCAAAAAAGATATAAACTATAGGTGCCTCTAACCCTTAGAAGCATTTCTAAACACTTAGACCCAAGATGATCAAGGTTATGTCATTATACTCACACATTCTTTAGGAAGCATCTTATGTATTTGTTGTTTTATTTCCTCAAAGGCAACCTGTTGGTGCCAAGGTTTTAACATGAGACAGCCAAAAGATGTGACAAGCATTATGGTAAACTTAATATACCACCTATCTTTCATTGCCTTTTCTACTCTATCTCACACAAGTCTGGCCCAAAATTCGTATTCAGTAAATTGGTTCTTACAAGTTATATTCCCTGTATTTCTCTCTATTGACCCTCTATAACATACAAACTATGAAAGAAAGTTTTTTTAAGCAACAACCATAAGCTCTAGTCATTTCTCTGAAAGGTATGCTCTCAGAGGGACAATAAAACAATAGCAACTCTTTGTGCTAGACAATTGGCAGGATACCTGGCATGCCACTCAGCATTCCATGTTATTTTTCTGACATTCCCAAGGTGTCTGATATGTGACTTCAGACAGCATGGTTCTCTTTTTTTTTTTCTTACGACATTCCCATTGTTCTCTAAAGTGATCTATTTTATTGAATTTCACCAGTAATTGATGTCTCTGGTCTATTTTTGTCATAGCTCACAAGTTGTCTGGATCCCCAATTCTAGTTATGGAGGTCATTTTTGATTATTCAGGAGAGTAACCCAACTTACTATGTTAAGCATACCCAGAATTTTATTGGTCCATGTTCTTGGAACATGTCTGTGTGGATACATAGGTGAAAATTGGGCTCCTTAAATGGACACTCTTTCTCCATCTTTAACCTTTTCTTTCCAAAATATTGAAATGAATGAAGAGTTTAACAGTCATCTTATTTTTCAGTGTTACTATTCAGAGACATGGATACTTTCCCTTCCACTCCTATAGGAACATTTTTCTTAGAACTCTTACAAGTCTGGTTTGTATCACAAGCCCCATCCTTCACAGATTATTTTGTTAGAAGCATGTATGTTTTGACTGCATTAATTAAAATCACTGTTGTTACTAAATATGGCTCTACCTGACCACAGAAGATGAACTTCTTTCAGAAAGGAGGAGTTGTATTTACAGAAGAAGTGGAGTCATCGGATATTAGATAAACCAGACATGTTTCCACAACCATGTCACTCTGGAAATAGTCTTTGAGAATTTTGAAGTTCAGTAAGAGAGTTATTCCAGGTAAGAAAATAAAATGAAATAAAATATCTCAATTCTACACATATATGGTTTTCGCTAACAGCTGTTTAATATATACGTTTTAGAGACATGAGAATAATTGCTGGTTTTTCTTTGACATATGCCCATATCACTCTATCATAAATAAAGCACTGGGGGTCAGGAATATGACTCAGTTGTAAACTTGGAACCTCTTCTGTAAGAGACGGAGGTTTAATTACTAGCATGGAAAAAAGTTCTCAGGTTGGAGTGATAGTACGGGGGGTGAGGTGGGGTATTTGTCTTGCACATACCTGGCCTGGCATCAATCCTTGGCATTCCATATGATCCACCAAGCATAGCCAGGAATAACCTTTTAATTCCTGAGTACAGAGCCAGAAATTACTCCTGAGTATTACTGGGTATAGCCCAAAATTCAAAGAGAAAGATATATATCTGGGCCCATCAGCTAAACGATAATTGGTAGAATAAAGAATATAGATTCGGGGCTGGGCGGTGGCGCTAAAGGTAAGGTGCCTGCCTTGCCTGCGCTAACCTTGGACGGACCGCGGTTCGATCCCCCGGTGTCCCATATGGTCCCCCAAGCCAGGAGCAACTTCTGAGCACATAGCCAGGAGTAACCCCTGAGCGTTACTGGGTGTGGCCCAAAAACCAAAAAAAAAAAAAAAAAGAATATAGATTCATTACTATATCCAAATTAATGCTTATATTTTGAATATTTACTATACTTCTCTCAGCATAAACCCTATCACCCAGTAGTTGTATCCAATAAGATCCTAACTATTAGGACATTTTCAGTTTCTTTCAACATCAATGTGAAAAAGGCCTTCACTGATCCATCCCAAATGTTCTATGGTATTCTCTATTGAACACACTAAATCTCTACTAATTGGTTGTGATTGCTTAAAGTGAACACTTTTTTGACTAGACATAGAATAAAATCTAGGCTTCCTAAATCACACCTCTTGCCCTTTACATTGTATTACAGAATTTATATCTACATAAAATTATGCTAAATATAACTTTATTTACTTGTCAATTCTTCCTTAGAATATGAAGAGTAGAAAAGCAAAAAAAATATTCTCTCAATTGCTCTATCCCTATTCCTATATTGCTTGAATATCCTAGTTATGCAGTAAGTATTTATTGGCCAAGACAAGAAATGAATAAGAAAACAAAATTATAGTGGGTAGAGATTTTAGTCCATAATTCTTGGATCCTTATTACTCAGAAACTGAAATACCTGTTCAGTAAAATTTGCAACAGGCAATTTTTTAATGCCTGGATAAGCATGTTTCTAAAAGACTTCAGACTATCTACATTTTGTGTTGTATTGCTTATATTGCTTCTCCCCTAACATCCCTTCTGCTTCACTAATTTAACAGATTTTTTATTTTTTCCTTGTGTTGTCATTAAGTTTATAAGGTTAGCTATGAGATAAAAAGAACAATTTTGGTGGTAATTTTTGTTCAGTAAAGCTAGAAGAAAACTGTTAAACTGCATAGAAAATGTATGCTAATTCCATAAAATTTTATGATGCAATTCCTGTTTTTGAAAAAAAAAATTAAGTGATTTGTTCTCTTCTATTTTTATATTTTTACCTTCTTTTAACTATCAGGACTTTAGTATTCTTTCTTTAAGAAGCTTCTTTTAAAAAAAATGTTAAAACGTTCATAAAACTCTTTGCTGAGATACAATAAAAGATCATTTCATCCATACAGTATGCCTCACAAATAAGTGTGAATAAAGATATAGTGAGCTATATTTATTTCTATATATTCCTTTGAATTTCTCTTGCCTTATGTTTTTAGGTTGTTAGAAAAAGAAAAACAAGTAGAATAAGATGGAGCCAGCAAAACCAGTAGCATGTTCTGAAGACTCTGCTAGCCCTCAAGTGCAGTGGGAATTCCCTTCTGCCTGAGTGAAATGCCTAGTCTATAAAACTGGTTAGTAAAACACACTGTAATTTGGTATTTGGTAAAACCAGCTTCATTTTGACAGAACCCAGGCTGACCATAGCATTACATCATGAACAGATGTGATCCTAGAGGAGTGGAATGATTAAAAACTCATTCAGAAAGTAGAAAACTGAGTCATAGAAGGTTATGCTACTTCTATAGAATCTAAAGAGTAAATTCTGTTTAACCCTATTTATTCTGAGTAGTTTTCACCTCCATGTTGTAGAGGTTTCAGAATCACTCTCTATTCTTTTGACATACAGAAGTTCTAGTACATATACAAACACATGATTTCCATATAAAATTGAGAACTTTGGAAATTAAAAATACAAAAATATGAATAGCTGAATGATTCAAAGCAAGTCAGTCAAGAGACCCAATACTCTTTTATTTTAGTCCAATAGTAAAACAGAAAAAATTACCTAGATGTAGTTTTCAAGTTATAGAAACAAAACATTAGGGAGAGTTAGTATCAAAATCTAAAAGACAATTACTATATGAAATTATTACACAATAGCTTAAAATTACCTGATTATTATTAGAAGTTATGAGAAGATTAAAATGTATAGCGATGGTTATTATAAATTTATTTAAATTGTTACTAGCATAATTTTTGGCATTTTTGTGGGGAGATGAGTATTCCTGAGTGTACATGGAGGCTACTCCAGGCTCTGTGAGTAGATTATACCTAGTATTCTCAGGAGATGGGGACTAAACCCAAGTCTCCTGTTTGTAGAGCATTTACGACCTCTTGAGCTATTTCTCTAGACCCTAATAAGATTTTTAAAATCTACGACATGATCTGGATTTTTGTTAGGAATTTTTAAAGTTGATCTATTTCTGTCTCATTCTAGCTTTAAACTATTTACTTCTGAGGGAAATGGAGAGCCTGTTTAGAATACAGGCGGGGGTCGGGTGGGGAGGAGGGAGACTTGGGACATTGGTGATGGGAATGTTGCACTGGTGATGGGTGGTGTTCTTTACATGACTGAAACCCAAACACAATCATTTATGTAATCAAGGTGTTTAAATAAAAATAAAATAAAATAAAGTAAAATAAAAAACAATGGAATTTAATAAGCTAAAAAAACTATTTACTTCTTAAAGGATTATTTAACTAATGAGAAAGAGGTGGAAGGAAGAAAGAATAATATACTTATTTATATTAAATACATTATATATCATAGGAAAAATTGAATATGTAATATTAACTAATGTACTAAGTAATATGAATATACTAATGTTAGGCTGAATAATTCAAATATTGGTCCTGAAAATAAAATTCTATTTTATGAAGAAAAAGTAAAAGCCTTTTCAGTATAAAAATCTAATTCATCAATACATATTTTTAGTTTTTAAACCAACCTGACAGTAATCAGGAGTTATTTCTGTCGTTATACTCAGAAATCACTCCTTGAGGGCTCAGGGGACCATATGGGATGCCAGGGATTGAAGCCGTATTGGCTGTGTGCACGCTGTGCTGTTGCTTCTGCCTCATATAATTATTTTTAATAAAATAAGTTCTTTGAATAACTGTAGTATACACATTTACAAAATTAGTTGTTCATGACTGAGCTTCAGTAATATAATGCTTAACCAATGCATATTTCCTATCACAAGTAGTGCTTTATTTCTGTCTACCCTCCCTTTTCTCTCTTTCCTGCCTGCCTCTATGGCTGATATTTCCCTTATCTCTCTCCTTTCTTTTGGTTTTAAATACTATGGTTTCAATAATCTTAGTGAAGAGTTATTATTCATATCATGTTTCAGCACCCAGTTCTTGTCCTTGTCCAGAATGATCATTCCCAACTATCAGTTTCATAGTAGTCTTTTCTCTGCCTTAACTGCATTTACCCACTCTTTGTGGAAAGTTATCTATCAGTTGTTTCTTCTGGCCCTTGACACTATTGTCTTGGGAATTATTATTATACTATTTATTATATACCACAAATGATTGTCTTTATTCTATCTCTCTCCATCTAATTCATTTTATTCAGCATAATACTCTCTATATACATCCTGTATAAGAAAATTTCATGACTTGTCTATTACCTAACAGCTCTTCCTAATAGACTATATCCTTATAATATTCTTAACAGTATTCTACTATGATAGTGTAGACGTAGCAGTTTTCTTATCCATTCATCCATTTTTCTGCATTTTGGTTGTTTCCAGATTCTAGTTATTGTGAATATAGTGCTGCCATGAACCAAGGTTTGCAGAGTGCTTTTTTACAATGTATTTTTGGGCCCCTAAGGTATATTGCCAGGAATAGCATTGCTGGGAAATATAGAAGCTAAATTACTAGTGGATTTTTTTTTTTTGAGAAATGTCCATATTTTTTTCCAAAAAGGCTGGATCAGTTGACATTACCAAGACCAGTGAATGAGAATCCCCTTTCTCACCACATTCATGCCAACATTGGTTGTTATTGCTCTTTTAACATGTGCCAATCTTTGTGGTGTGAGATGATATCTCATTGTTTTAATTTGTATTTCTTAGATGATTAATGATATGGAGAAATGTTTGGTGCCTTTTGGCTCTCTGTATTTTTTCTATGAGAAAGTTTCTGTTTTCCTCTTCTCCCCATGTATTGATGGGGTTGTTTTTTTCCTTGTTATCTACTACTAGTGCCTTATATATCTTAAATATTAACCCTTTATCATATGGTATTGGGTGAATAGTTTCTTCCAATCTAGAAACACAATTATTTTCTATTAGAAATGGTTGCTATTCAGGAACTATTTAGAAGATAAAACCTGTCATCTGCCAGAGTTATAGCATAGCGGTAGGGCATTTGCCTTGCACATGGCCAATGCAGGACGGACCCAGGTTTGATTGCTATCATCCCATATGGTCCGCAGAGCCTACCAGGGGTGATTTCTGAGTGCAGATCCAGGAGTAACCCCTGAGCGCCACAGGGTGTGTTCCTCTTCCCCCCAAAACAACCACAAACAAAAAACCTGTCATCAATTTTGGAAACAAAGATGATGAATAAATACAGATATTGTCATCTGGTTTGTAAACCTATTACCCACAGTGTATTTTTAGGGAACTACAAACTTAATAAATTTCAGGCTATTCTACATAATTATTCAGCAAAAATGTCAGAAATTGGGACTGTAGCAGTGGTGCAGTGGTAGGGCATTTGCCAGGAATGACCGTGGGTTGATCCCCTGTGTCCCTTATGTTCCCCCAAGCCAGGAGCGATTTCTGAGCATATAGCCAGGAGTAACCCTTGAGTGACACCTGGTGTGGCCCCCCCCAAAAAAAAGTCATTTATTGTTCAAAGTGCTGAAGATTTATATATGTCTTCATATATACAACCTTCATGTGTAATGTAAACAAGGCAAGCATTGGACCTGAACTTATAAAACTTGTATTCTAATGGAGGGAAAATATGAAACACATATATGAAAAAAGTGCAATTCCTTAAACTTCAGTTTGAACTCAAGAGCCCAGTTGAATTAATTAAGTCAAAAGAGAAATTGTACCAATTGCTTTAGTGCAACAAAAGACTTAAGGAATAAAATTCTTTGTACATGTAGTTTGATGCTCTCAATATTGCTGCTATTATTTCACATAATTATGTTTTAAGCTTGGTGAGCCAATCAGGCTAGGGGTGGGCAGATATTATAGTATCCATATAGACTGGATTTATTTAGTAAGGTTTTGTTCTTGAATGGGTCTGCAAGAATCACATATTTTTGCTGGTTTGGTGATCCTCTTTTGTCATTGACCTTGCTCTATGACACATCCCCAAAGCTGGAGGCTGACTCTTGCCAATCAGGTCATTTCTTGCTGCTGATAATCACAAGGGATGAAGCTATTGTTATGCATTCAATGTCCCAGGCAATCTTCTTAAGCATATCTGATAAATGTATTTCTCAGCCCTTGAATTTATGAAGGACCTTTTAATCTCCAGATATAAAACAGGCCTGAATTTATCCTTTCTAATGAAGTTATCTTTTAGTTCTTTTTATTTCTTTTTTTTCAAGTGAAATTTTTTTATTAAAATTATTTGTCCCCTAAATAATTTTAGAAGTACATCCCTTTCAATATTACTAAGCCCTTCCATTTAAATATGTTTAATAACTATTTAGATTAGATGAGCATTGGTATTATGAAACATTTATTAAAAGTTATTAGAGAACCAGAGAAATAACTCCGTTTATACAGTAAATATGTAGCATGTGCAAGAACTTGAGTTAGATTCTGGCAATGAATAGTCATCCTGGTTTTGCCCCAGTAGTCTTTATGCTATGAGGACTGAGTATTGAACCTATAGCCTGAACATTTGTGGCAAGCATCACTAGTAATGATTCAAGTCATCTACCACTGTTATTACTTCTGTGGGTAAAAGTTACTAGGCAGAAGCTGGAACCAAAGCAAAGTGGGTAGGGTACTTGCCTTGCACATGGCAGACCCTTGTTCAATCCCAGGTATCACATATAGTCCCCAACCCCACCAGGACTATCCCTAAGTGCAGTACCAGAAGTAAGTCTGGAGCATAATTTTGTCTGGCAAAAAAATAAATAAATAAAACAAAACAAAACAAATAAGAGACTCTCTTATTTGGGAAGGTTAAAAGGTCATACTTTTTAAAGGGCAGAAAATTATTTCTGGAAATTGATGAAAGAGTTAACAATAAAAAGTAAAAATATTGCCCTGTAGTAACATAGTAGAAATAAATAGTTAATGAAGATCTGGTTAAGGTTATTTCCCCAAAAATTGCCATTCTTGTTGGCCAATGCAAGACATAAAGTAAATTCTTGCACAGAATATTGGCTTTGATTTTCAAGAACAATGCATCCAAGAATTTGTGGCCCTTATTCATCATAAACAAGAAGTGATATCTGAAGTACAATATCTGAAGTACAATATTATATCATAGTATAAAGTCTGAGCAAAAAGCTGAAAACATAATGATGACTTCTGATTCAAGAAACCAAAAGAAAGGCAAGGCAAGTGTATAAAAGTCTTATAACTTGAAGACAGTAATAGGTTGATTTAATCCTTAATTAAGAGGCCTTGCTATTCCACAAACATGCCCTTTACTTTTTCTATTACCATCGAATGTAATAGAGTGGACCAACCAGAAAAAAATACAGGTGTAAATAAGAAATTTGCTTCCACTAAGAGACAACAAACCAGTTTTATTGTTTTCTTGATGTTGAATTAAGCGTCTATCCTATTTTTTTTTCTGTTACACAAAAGTAAAATCCACATCCAAGTGAATTACTCAGCTCTGCTTTAAACAAAGGACCATCATTGTCAAGATCTAGACTGTTTCCCTTTTATCGCAGGAAGGAATGTTAAGGTAGGTTAATGTCTGTAGAAATTTATTTATACCAGAAAATCTCCAGTGCATTACATTGAAGTAGACTGGGAATTAGAAGGCATTAATCTGAAAGTAAAAGCAATCACTGTCTTCCTCAATAACAAGAGACCATGGCTAGAGCCAAACCCCCAAATACCTAAAGAATTAGGTCTTTTTTTGTTGTTGTTTTTACAAATACTGAGACATAGAACACAGATGTGTCCTATTAAGTTGCTGTCGAGTGCCCCAAAGAAGGCCAGCATACCTTTCCATGCTGATTTTGTATCCATGATCATTTAAGGTTAGTAAGGATGTCCTGGGTAAAAAATTGGGATGCAAATAAAATTTACATGAAGGTATCTTGGCTTTATTTCATCTTTTCTTCCCTAATCACATTTCAGAGAAAGGAAGAGAAGGATAGTGAGAACATTAGAGTAAAAGGCAAACTTTGATTGCACAGGGCCGTGCATGTCTCTGCATTTATCTCCAAAGTGAGAAACACAGAGAACCCTGACTTGATTTCTAGCAGGTCCATTATTTCAGAAATGGTGAAGGTACTTCATAGGTACTCCAAAAACTTTCAATTTGTTATTTCAGCTTTAAAGAAAACACAGTGAAATGGAGTGAATACAGTCCTTCAGCCAGCCTGTGTATTCAGAAAAGCAAACTTTCAAAGTGCAGAAATTGATCTCAAAGTTGGGAGAAAAATCACTACATTAAGCTGTACAGGAAGTTTTCAGAAACTTCCTTTCCTGTTCCACACCAAGACAAACTATTTATTTCAGAAAATCAGAGGATGCTCAGAGGTTGCCTAAGGTGCAGTGCATGTGGAGTGATCTTGAGGTTCCATCTCTCAACACACTTGACAATGGATGTGCCCAAATCTACTAGTTATTCTTTCCTATCATCCATAGTGACTTTGTTTTCCACATATATTAATCTACTAGTATTAAGATTCCCAGAGTGCAGGAAAAGCATATTGTAGTGTTTTTTGTTTTTGTTTTTTGTATTGTTTTTTTTTACTGCCTACCTCACTTTAATACCAACATGTGCTATTTGCCATCTATTTTCCTTGGTTTACCATTTGGAGCTGGGTTGGTAAGGCGCTGTGCAAAGTAGCTAAGTTTTCTCAACTCCCCCACCTGTGTTCCATTCCAAAGAACTTATAAAAAAAAACATTGTGAACTGGTGAAGAGTTTCACCTTTTTCTCCTTCGTGTCTCTAACTGAGGATGAGACCCTCTAGAAGAATTCCGATTATTTTCTGCGTATTAGACCTTTACCCCAGTTTACTACTATTCCCTTCTTCAAACAAAACCACGTAACTTGAACTAGCTAGTCCTGCCCCCCAGTTAGAGGGGGAAATAAGGGAGGCACCAGGACCAAACAGGTGCAAGACTACTAAGTATTAGGCTAGATACAGAGGGAACAACATATTCTGGCAGCCCTAGGGGTGAGGGAAGAGCATATGGGAGGTAGGACAAAAACGGAGTTGTAGGGAGGACAAATTGGTGATGGAAACCCCCCCTGATCTTATGTAAATATGTACCTAAAATATTATTGTCAACAATATGTAAGCCACTATGATCAAAATAAAAATTAAATTAAAAAAAAAGAATTAAAAAATAAAACCATTGTGATTTTTGTTGCTTTTTTTTGACATAAAGAAATTGTATCTTTATTAAAATAGCACTTATAAATTTGTTTGCCTCTAAACAATCAAACCACAAAGTACCATCAAAACACAAGAATAAAGTAATTCTGATATAAGGATCCTTGCTTCTCAAGCTCATAGCCCAGGGTATCATACTGCTCCTAACAATATTTATGCATCAGGATCTAATAAAGGTCCTTTCAAGGAATCCTCAAGTTGTTGCATCTTCTCAGCTTGGTAATGATGTTGTCTGTGCCACAATGCAGGTTCCAGGAGTACTTTTTTTCATCCAGTTTTGCATGCGTGGCTGTCCCAAGATGGCAATTTCGACTAAGTCCCAGGGTTCATGACATCCACTGTCAGAAGAACCTGGCCTAGCCATTCCATTTTGTAATATATAAGCTCGGTCAGGGCCAAAGTTAGTATCAGCCACCGAGGCCTCCAGATAAAACAGCAAGGGATTTCTCAATTCCTCCACCGGAAACCACCACGGCGGAAGGTGGATCTGTGGTGGAGGAAGTGGTTTCTTGAGCCATTGCTCGCCATGACCTCCCCAGCAGTGGCTTCTTCGCACATGCTAAGGCCAGCAGCCCAGGACTGAGATCAATTGCCTTTTTTTTTTTTTTTAATGTACTTTTTGTTTAGTTTGGAACACAAAGATAATTGGGGACACAAACTTCCCTTTTGCCTTTATCTTTTTATTTGTTTGTAGAGTCTGGGGTAACATCCAGAAGTATTCAGGACTTACTCATAGCTCTAAATTTGAAATGCTGTCTCTTTTAATGTGGCCATGTGTGGTGTTAAAGATAAAAGTCAGGTTGGCTACATGCAACGCAAATCCCTTACCTACTCTACCCTCACTCCAGCCTCTGGGACAAAAACTTTCAAGGAAAGTTAACGTTAGTGTCTTATATGGGAACAAGCTTGTAATTCCTGTAATATGTTTTTAATATGGAGCCAAAATCCTAAAATAGCACACAATACATTTGGAGGTGGGGTTATTAGAATCTCTGAATATAATTTTTCTCATAGCATCACAGCTGAACAATTGCTAAGTGACAGAAGTCATATATGGCAAGCTCTACTCAACTTGTTTTTAAATACCTTGCTGTTGCTTTTGGTTTGGTGGTTATTACGGTGGCTCTAAATTTGCTGAGTAAAAATAGAGGAGAATTTGCTTTTTTAATCATAGCATGACTATCTTGCACAGAGGGGAAAGATAATTTTTAATGATGGGACTTTTGGGAAATATTAGTAGAATAGAGGAAACCAGCAGTAAAATGAGTGAAACTGGTTGGATAAGAAGCAAGGAGAAACTCATACTCATATGGCATTAAAGGACATTTTTGAATAAAGAAATAGGTTCCCTTATACACTTTTTAAGGGAAAAATCAGCCAAAGCAGATGTTCAGTTAGAGTATGGTCTGAGTTAGGTTCAGAGTCCAAATACTTGAGCAGCATTATTTTTTTCAAAATGTTTTTTTCCAATTGTTAGTATTTTGTTTATACCATATATTTTCTTTTTTTTTCTCTCTTTTTTTCCTTGGTGCATTGGCTGAGTTATTGGACAAAATTAACATGAATAAGATATTTTCACATAGGTCTATGATTTAATGGGGTGTATCTATTATCCAAATAGAAAGACAGAGAAAGGCAAACAGGAAGTTTGTGTCCCCAATTATCTCTATCTCTATCTTTCTATTTATTTGTTGAGTTTGGGGTAACATCCAGAAGTATTCAGGGCTTACTCATAGCTCCAAATTTGAGAATCACTCCTGTCTCTTTTAATGTTGCATTATGTTCAAATATACAGTAGAATTTTAAAACAGTTCATAAATTATTTTTTTATTAAAACACCATGTTTATAAGGTTGTTTATAATACAGTCATTTCTATTTCCCCAGATAAAGTTGTTCATGACTGAGTTACAGTCATACAATGTAACCTTCACCAGTGAACATTTCCCATTACTACTGTACCCAGTTTCTCTCCACCTTTCCCCATGCCTTCTTCCCGTTGTCTCTAGGGCATACGTTTTTGTCTCTTTCTTTATTTCCTTTTTCTTTCTCTCTCTTTCCATCTCTTCCTTTTTTGCCCTTTTAGACAGTTTGGTTTGCAATGCAGTGCACATTTCTCCATGTCCAAGAATCCAAGAATCATTAGGGGCAGGATAAGAATAGGAACAATA
Source organism: Suncus etruscus (assembly GCF_024139225.1). Lineage (NCBI taxonomy): Eukaryota > Metazoa > Chordata > Mammalia > Eulipotyphla > Soricidae > Suncus > Suncus etruscus. The sequence goes on from NC_064849.1 coordinate 30,013,026, forward strand.
TTAAAAGCTCCAATTATTGGTGATGGTAATAAGAATAATTATTTACACTAGTAATAACACTTTTATTGAGTACTTATGGGTTTCAAACTCTGAATCTCTGTCTTTTTAGGTATAGTAAACATGTATATAGTCTGGTATATAGACAGACACAGGTATACAGAGCTTTAAATAGATATTTATATAGTATAGATGCATAAATATAGAAATATGTGATATATAGTTATATATTGATATTTGTAAATATCAATATAATCCTTTTCATTGATAAGCAATGAAGCTATGTGTTGCTATAAATTTGATAATTATTTTACAAAATACAAAACTGGAGTACAGAGAAGCTAAGAACCATGCATGGTCTCCTATAAAAATTTCATATTGAATGTCAGGCAAGAAGCTGATGGATCCTATAATAAAACTCTTCTGTTTTTCTAATTTTTCAAAATTTGTTTCTAGACCACAAAGGGCAAGCATTCTAGTCTATCTTCAAGCTCTGTCTATGTGTAAATCCTGTAAAAGTTGTTGGATTTCCTGGTCTTTGAAATAACTATAGTTTCTTAGAACTTTATCAAGAGCCCCATGTTAAAAGGTTCATCGAGGTCATGATATCCTAGGTACTCTAAGAAGTTTGGCCTGCATAAAAAAGCTGTCCTCATTCTGGGCATTTCGGGCCTGCCAGTGTGTTTCTTCCCACTCAATAATTTCCAAAGTATCATAGTATCAGTGGTAGAGAAAACCTGTGGATAGCTAAGTTGGACTAACTATGCAATACTGAGAAGAAAAGTGAGAATTAAATTATGGTGGAGAAAAGAGAGGAGGAACAGTGCTCATCAAGGTTGTCTTTCTCAATGAACCAGTTAGGAAAAAGTAATCATTTTAGGAAATCCCATACCTAGCTAACACTTAATATATTTTTTATATCACTCGGTATTTTCTGTCTCAGAAAGAGAGGTTAATCATATTAAAACTTGAAGTTTAAGAAACAACCCTTTAAGGAGTCTGAAAGATCTATCTGATCAATGTGAGAAAGTCAGAAAGATGCAGAAACTTTTTTTTCAATAAATGTGAATTTTATTAGATACCTTATAAACCCACATATCTTTTAGGCATAGATACACTTAAGAAATACTCTCCCCCCCCAAAAAAAAGAAATACTCTAAAATTAAAATAATCTATATATTTATTGGTAATGACTAAATAAATTGGGGATGTATTTTAATTATTACACAGTTATTAAATAAACTAAGCCTATTTATTTTGACATGGATACTTTTCTAAAACTTGTTGAAATATAAAACAAGTAATATAAGTTTTCGTATAACATAGCACCCAATTAATGTAATTATAAAATACAACCTTTTTATATATTATTTTATATATCCATACATAAAGAATTTTATTATATAATTTAGAGATAGCAGATAGCAGAAACTTTTGACTGCACGGCCATTTTCTAGTCCCCTACAGCTCTGTGTTACAGAAAAGTTCTGTTAGAGGTTCTCTTAGAAAAGTTCACTTAGAGTTTCTTTGCCTCCTTGCCCATATTATGACACCAGTGTCACCAACTTCCTTTTCCAAGACTCAAACACTTTTAGAAAAGGGACACAGGTACAAATATAGGCAATATATACACAGTTATATATACACATATATACAGAGGTATATACATACACACATGTACACATGGGCACTGGTATATGCATGTACACAAGACATAGATAAAATCTCCACATACATGTAAACACTTAGGTACAACATATCTATATGCAGGCATAGATAAATATGGAAATATACATACAAACAGAATATAGCTAGGTAATCATTTATGCACACATAACCACATAGACTCATTTATCACACACAAAACACATATCTAATTACAGACAGACATGTATATATATATATATAACTGTGTACTTATAAATACATAGATATACCAACAGACACTGACACACAGGCATTCATATACCACACACCAACATACATTTATATACATACACATTCTTGATCACAGACCATCATTAAACACATAGAGGTCCAAGTTCATTCCCCCATACCTTGTCTGATCCCAGGAAGCCAGACAAAAGTGATTCCTGAATGTAGTCAGGAGTAAGCTCTGAGCACATACAGGTATGGCCAAAAATATAAACAAACATGTAATACAAATAAGTAGACACATTGACAGAGACACCAACAAACCAGAATGCAACATATACAAATATAATTGAAACAGACATAGCAGCATACACATATATACACTCAGAAACACATCACAGACCACATTTTTTTCTTTTGCTTTTTGCTTTATTTAAGCATTATTACATTATTACCATTATTACAAAATTGCTCATAGTTGGGCTTCAGACATACGAAGTACACCACTTCCTTACGGTTTCTTATGGTTTCAGCTTTGATATCAAGATCTTTAATCCATTTTGATTTGACCATTGTGCATGGTGTTAAGGAGAGGTATGAGGTTTTTTTTTTTTTTTATGTGATTGATCAAATCACTAGCACCAAAGAGCAATTCCTTATTCCAGTCTTAGTCCATGGCTCCTGGTGAGAAATATCTCTTGGATTATAGTTTTAAGCCTCATACTCAGAGAGAAGATATTGTCAGAACCTACTTGGAGTACATCCTAGACCATGAGCAATACTTCTACACAAATATATGCCCAGCAGGCATGTACATATATGTGTTTATATACACAGCCATCAGCCTGCATGTGCAAACAAACTGATACATGATGACACAAAAGTAAAAAAAAAAAGTCATGGAATTGAGATAGATACTTGCATATTAAATATTTATCTAGGCACATAGACCCATAGCTAATAACATAGACACCCATACAAACAAGGAATGAAAACTATCAATGGAGGACTATTTCTTGTGTACAAAGGAAAATCTTTGAATATAGTTTAGAATCCCCAAAGCTTTAATAGGCATGATGGATGATTGGAGTACGTGCATATGGAAATAGTCTGGAGAGTTTTTAACACTATGGCCCACACCCTGACTATCACCTGTTTTGCCAATGATTAAAGACATAAATTTTCTAGAAAAATAATGCAGTTAGAGAAATAACTACACAAACAACTATCATGACAATGTTAATGAGTAATAGAAATAGAATGACTATCTTGAATACAGGCAGGGGGTGAAGGAGGAGGGAGCTGGGGGGCATTGGTGGCAGGAATGTTGCACTGATGAAGGGGTGATGTTCTTTTTATGACTGAAACCCAACTACAATCCTGTTTTTAACTATGATGCTTAAATAAATATATTATTAAAAATAAATAAAACATGGTCTTAATTTTAAGTTCCTCAAAAAAGACATTTCAGAGAAATATATTAAAGCAAATCCCAGTCTATTATTGTAACACCTGTTCAACTGTGAGATCATTTTGAGGTATTAGAGAACATCATATGAGGTATTAGAGAACAGAAAGACAAATTATAATGTAATTTATTTGTTATCTCAAAATTCAGTTTTGAGAAATTTTATTCTCTGTATTTCCTATTAAAATATAATTAATAAAAATTATAAACATATTTCCTTTCATAGTTATAAAATTATATTAACTTCAGTAGATGAATTTCTTACATCTTGCAATTTTTAACACAGCAATAAGACAGAATACAGTATTTCCATTTACTTTGAGTTTTTTTTTCCGCATTTTAACCTCTGACAGTCACATTTCTATTACTGTGTGGTCATTCACAGTAGTTGTACATTTCAGAAAAATTCGGCAATTACAGGCTCTGCTGACATAATACAAGAGAATCCAAACATGCTTTGTTATTTACCTTAATACATCTTAATCCTCAGTATTGATTGCCTACAAGATCCTGTAATGAAACAGAGGTATCAAGCCCAGTAACATGAATGTCCTTGGCATTATCCCCTGTGCACATTAAGCCCATTAACAGAAATAGCTCAGAACATCAGTTTAAAGTCAATAGATTTAAGACATAGATTCTATCCCACAAAAGACTTTTCCATAGAGGCAAAGAAACGCTAGAAAAATTTGAGAAGATATATTTTAGAAAAAAAAAAAGTCTTTAGAAATAAAAGGGTAAACTATCTGAGTTACAACCTCAAGAATAAAAGGGAAAAGATAACTTTTTTTCCTATAGAAATATTTTTATTATTAATCTTCCTTGCATCTCCATCTTTAAAAATAGCATTTCCTTTGTTTCATGAGACATGAACTTGTGGTCAAAAATTATATGAGTGTAGATAAAATATGCCATAAATAATAGCCCGAAGAGTATGCATTAGGTTCATTTATTAATGAAATTAAAAACTAAGTGATTCATACCATAGTCTCACCTTTAACAATAGCACTAGCTATTTCTTGAAGAGATAAAAAGTTTGGCCTTAAAAATTATCAGCAGTCAAAAAAAATTATCAGCAGTAATTGTATTAAGGAAATTAAATATTTTGAAAGAAGGACATTCACACTATCTTAGATGCATGAAAACTAAAATTCAACTATCAATGGGTTAGTAAACCACAGTTCTTAAAGTATTTTTTAAAATTGGTAAGAAAGGAAAAAAGTAAAGTAGATAAATAACTTCATTTAATTGAAATTAATGTATAAACATCTACCTTTCAAATATAGGCATTTGAGATTTCAGTGAAAAAATTCAATTAAAACATACTGAATATTGCTTGTGCAGTGACCTAGGCATCAGATAAATCAGAATAAATAAAACTGACAAAATGAAGTTTTCAAGAATATTTTCTTTTTGTGAGAAAATAAATAATAAATACCTACTTATATTTTAAATTACTATTAGGCAGTGATAGGAACTATGGACAAAAACCAAATCATGACGAAGAAATGTGCTATTCAAGAACTGTGATCTGTGTGAAAAGAGAGGGGACAGTACCATATTCAGATTCTGATTTCTGATTCTGGGATATCAGTATTTTAACTCTGCTTATCTTGGGCTCCTAATTTGACACTGTTAAACTGAAAGACAGGAAGAGAATTTCAGTTACCTTGTGCAAGTTGATCCAGACCTACTTCATATCTATCAAGGATGGGTATCAAGGTATCTATAAGTATTATATGATTTATTTTTGAACAATCATTTAGCATGCTGACAAAAGAAGTAAGATGGTGGTAAAGTCCAACCAAAGAGTGAAATTTGGAGATGCAATTTTTTGTTTTTGTTTTTGTTTTTTTTTGTGTTTTTGTTTTTTTTTTGGGCCACAACTGGTGATGCTCAGTGGTTACTCCTGGCTATGCGCTCAAAAGTCGCTCCTGGCTTGGGGACCATATGGGACACCGGGGGATCGAACTGCAGTCTGTCCTAGGCTAGCATGGGCAAGGCAAATGCCTTACCACTTGCGTCACCACTCCAGTGCCATGGAGACACTACTTTTCTGCAGGCAAAAGATATGTGCAGATTGAATGATAGATATATTACTTAAGATGGCAAGAAATCATTTTGGGACGGCACTAGTTCTATTTTGCATGTATATATGCACAGATATACATGAATATATATTGATGAAAACATAGACATGTATTAATATAAGTATATATATATGTATACAATACAGGTAATTATATTTCAGGGGTGATTTTCCTTGGGTGAACAGGGATGAAGTGACAAAACTGGGTATAATACCAAGAGATCTAAGTATGTTAGGATGAGATAGTTTAGAAAACTCTTTTTGACCAGAACAGATTTTATTATTTTTCTTTTTTTTTTAATAAGGAAGTATTACCATTCTAAACTCAAATACATTCAATGCTTAGTATAGTACATCAAAGGTATATCTTGTTCTTTACAGTAAGTTCTCTGAAAACATTATAACATAATTATAGGATACACACAAAATTAAATATATCAGCATGAGGCAACTATTCAGTACTGCATACAGTGCATTATTTATAAGACACCACAAGGACACAATTCTTATAAATTAACATGGATTATTGTTCTCAGGTTTGTGCTATTTATACCTGTTAGTGATAATGACCATCAACTTTTTTTTTTAAGGTTTGGAGTCAAAGGAGCACTGTAAAAACAATGTTAGTGTGGCAATTATCATTTGCATGGGCCCACCAAAGTATGGGAGTCATGGAAAGGAAAAACTTTGGCCAGAACAGGTTTTAAAGAGGTTGAGATATATTTTTGAAGTTAGTATAGACCATCTTTGTTCATAAACTAAATCTAAGAATTCAAAGAAAGAGATGACTCATTGTTATGTCTAGTTTTGTGTGTGTGGAAATCAGACTGGAAATTTTGTTGAAAGTAATATGAACAGAGGGCAAAATTTTGGGATTGTGATATACCAATTTTGAGTTTGTATATTTTAGATTTGAGATGCCCCTTAAGTAGAGATGGCATAATAAGGAGGAGCATTGAATATAACTTCTGACTCCTGGAATCCTCCATTTTCTCTTTTATCTATAATTTTTTTCTTTGTTTTATTTTATTTTGGGGGCCCACAGCCTGTGGAGCTCAGTGGTTACATCTGACTCTGAGCTCAGAAATCGCTCATGGCTCGGGGGACCATCCTTGGTCAGCTGCATGCAAAGTAAACGTCCTACACTGTGCTACCACTCCGACCTCTCTTTAGATCTATAATTTAAACTTAACTCAAAGTACATCATATGTAGAGTCGTATGCTATTTATCTTTTAGTAGCTTATTCATTTCTTTTTTTTTCAAATAATTATTTTAATGATCTATTATGTATGTATTTTTTTGGGAGGGGCAGCTCTCAGAGGTTACTATGGGCTCTGTCTTAGAAATCACCCCTGGCAGTCTCAGGGGACCATATGGGTGCCAGGAATTGAACCGTGTCTATCAAGGATCAGCCATATGAAAGGCAAACGCCCTGCTGCTTTGCTAACTCTCCAGCCCCATTTAGTTTAACATAATACATAGGTAAACAAAAATAACATTCATATACTGATTTACTTGTCAAAGTATATATCTTTATTCAAAACTTGTATAATACTTCTTGAGCTCTTTCCAGTCTCTGCTTTTATTTATTTTTAAATAATTTTTTAAATTTAACTACCATGAGCTACAGTTTCAGTAGTTCATGACTAGGTTTGAGTTACCATATGGGATGCGGGGAATGGAAGCAGTGTCTGTCCTGGATCTGCTGCTTGCAAAGCAAACGCCCTAAGGCTGTGCTTTAGCTCTGGCTCTTATGCTACTTCCCTTTTATCTATCTGCCATATGCATTTATATTTAAGAATGTAATACATTTATATATAAAGATATTAATATAAGAATGGATCTATATTTATTATTTTCCTATGTGGTTTTTTTTTTGGGGGGGGGATTTTAAACATTTCCTCCCCTTATTTACTGCTTTACTGTTTACTTTATTAAGTTTTTTAGTTTTATAGTGAATCCTGAAATTACTTATTGTGTTTTCTTTTTGAGTATTTAATTGCTAGATTGCTTTTATTACTATAGGGACTATATGTAAAAAAACTAAAATTATGAGATTAATTTTAATTTCATGCTAACTTAACTTCAAAAATATATCAGGACACTACACCAAAAATAGTATATTTATGTATGACTCTCCTATACCTGCAAATTCTTTTAAAAGCATTATTTTTTTAATTATAAAAATACTAAGAACTGAAGTTAGAAACCAAATTTACAAAAATATTAGTTGTTTAAATAAGTAACAATTTAAATTTTAAAATATGGTAGTGTCTAAAATTGAGCATGAAACAAAAAACATATTCATAACTTTTTGTGACAATTGTTTTTATATTTTGCCATATATTTACTGTTACTGAGATTATTATTTCTCTATATGTCTTCAGGTTAATGTAATGAGTAGTCTTTTCATTATATTCAGCTGACTTTCCTAGAATACTTATGTTAGGATATGTATAATGGTAATGAATTCTTTTAGCTTTTATTTATATGGGTTTAAATTATTATCTCCTTCGTTTTTTGCAAATTTAATTTTATATTTAATTAATATATTTTTAAGCACCATGATAAGCATTCTTCATTGAGAACTTTGTATACATCATCTCATTGTATTCTATCTTCTGAAATTTTCTCTGTGGTAACTACTGATAATTGGATTGAGAAAAATTACAATCAAGTTTTCTCTAATTGCCCAAAGGTTTTCTCTCTAATTTAGGATTTATTAAGGTAAATCTATTTTAGGATTTATCCTAATGTGCGTTGGTTTTTTTGTGTTTATCTCACATCTAAGACTTTTGAGATTTTTGGAAGTTTATATCCACACTTTTACAAAATGTGTACGTTTTAGTCATTTCTTTAAATAGTTCTCATGTCTTTTTTATTGTTATTCCTGGAGTTACCAACAGCCCCTATGTAAATCTATGTGACATTGTTCCATAGTATCATTAGAGTCTACTAAGTTTACTTTATTATTTTCTTGCTGTTCCTCAAAAAAATAATTGTTACCTTATATTCATGTTCTCTACTTCTTCTATTTGCTCAAATCTGCCTTTGAATTCCTCTAGTAATTTTTAAAATCAAAATTATCTTCTATCCCCAGGATTTCTTTTTAGGTTGTATTAGGCATTTATATTTTTTGAACAATTTTATTTTTTCAGTCATTATTTACTCGAATTTCTTAAACATTGTTTAATTTTTGTATAAGAGTTCTTCTGAAATATTTTTCTAGACTAGCTAACATTTGATTATTTTTCAGAACAGTTTACTATTTTCTTTTGAAAGAGCTATAATCTTATTTATATGTTTGATTTGTGTATTTTTTGCTCACTACTAGACAGCCAGAAATAACTATAAAATTTATTATTGTTTTATAATTATTTTTATGTGGGCTGAAGAGTCAACTGGGGTCTAAAATTCAAGTGTCATAGATATGCTCTAAACTACTTCCTGAAATGTTGAATTCTCAGTCAATGATTTTTAATATTTAATGTTTTATACCTGCCTATAAATGGAGGAAAGAGAAAAGTGCAAAGGATAGAACCTGGGGCCAGAGCTACAGTACAATGGGTAGGGAGCTTGAATGGCCGGGGCTGACCTGACTCTAACCCTTGGCATCCCATATGGTCCCCTGAGCATGCCAGGAATAATTCCTAAGAAAAAGTCCAGAGGTGATCCCTGAGCATCATCAAGTTTGACCCTAAAACCAAAACCAAACATAGACAAACCACCAACAACCAAACTAAAAAGAATAGAATGTACTACCATTTAATTTCTATCTCCTTGAAGTTATGCCACCCTATGGAAGAGAGAATTTAAATAATAACATTACTGCCTGCTTCTTCAACTAAACCTCTGTGGTCAGAAGCAAAGTTCAAATCCAGCAGGCAATGCTGGTGGAATGTGGGAGAGAGGAACTCTCATTCACTGCTGGTGGGAATGTTGTTTAGTTCAGCCTTCATGGAAAACAATATAGAGATTCCTCAAAATACTGGGAAATAGAGTTCCCATATGATCCAGCTATACTACTCCTAGGGATAGACCTTAGGAACACAAAAACACAATCCAAAAATGCCTTCTGCACACCTATATTCATTGCAATGCTATTTACATTAGACAGAATATGGGAACAACCCATATCCCAGATAACAGATGAGTGGCTAAAAAACTGGTACATTGGAATATACAATGGAATATTATGCATTGGTCAGGAGAGATGTGGTCATGAAATTTTCCTATACATGGATGGACATGGAAACTATTATGCTGAGTGAAATAAGTCAAAGGAAGAGAGATAGACACACAATAGTGTCACTCATCTGTGGGTTTTAAGAAAAATAAAAGACATTGATGTAATAATGCCCAGAGACAATAGAGATGAGGGCTAGAAGGACTGGCTCATGATAGGAAGCTCACCACAGAGTGGTGAGTGCAGTTAGAGAAATTACTACACTCACAACTATCATGACAATGTTAATGAATGAGGGAAGTAGAGTACCTGCCTCGAATACAGGCAAAGGGTGGAGGAGGAGGCAGATGCAGGCTATTGGTTGTGGGAGTGTTGCATTGAGGAAGAAGGTGTTCTTTTTATGACTGAAACCCAACTACAATTATGTTTGTAATCATGGTGCTTAAATAAAGATATTATTTGAAAATATAAAAATAGTGTATCTCCTAATATTGAATAAAAGCATACATTATTTTAAAAATTAAAACAAAGGATTTTCTCAATATAAACCATGACTTTTATTGTCTGTGTTAGTGTTACTGAAAAGACAGCATAAGCTGGCTTTCTATGTCAACATTGTGATACACTTTTCTTTAAATGAAGTAAATTATATTTAAGTAAATAAAAGTCTTCCTCACCTACACCATATTTTGAAGGCTTTGAGACAACTTGCATCTCATTCTAAACTCTCAGCTTCCTTCCTTGAAAAATGAAAATAGTGGTCCTCAGACTTTACCCAGCATCAATATCACCTAAAATTTCTGATTCAGCAACTTGAGAACTTGCATTTGTAATGAACTCTCATGCATTTCTAATGAGCTCTTTCTATGTTCTATCTATATTTAGCAGAGGGACAAAAGCATGTGTAATCATGCCCAAGAGTTAATAATACAAAGGAATCTATGGAATGCAGAATTAAAGAGCTCTGTGACTGAAAAGAGTTTTCTGATTTACCCCTCGCCTCATTACCACCATATCTGTGAAAGAAAGAAGCTAGAAAAGCAATAGTTTATTATTCAAGTAAATGAAATTCTAGGGACATAAGCAATAGTACAAAAATACAGCTGTTAAGGAGATTGCCTTGCATTTGACCTACCCAGATTCAATTCCCACAACACATATGGTCCCTGGAGCTCACCAAAATGACACCTCTGAGAGCAGAGCCAGGAGTAAGTTCTGAGTATGTTCCTCTGTGATCCCCAAAGATAATATAAAAAAGGCAAACACGTTCCAGAATACCCTAAAATGAACTTCCTAAAGAGTTTGTCATATCTGGAATCTGTTCTTGGAAGGAAGTTCTTAATAATTTACACCTAATTTAATGTTTTCCGAGTTCCAAAGGCTACCAATTGAATTATAATAGTAAACAATTCTTAGTCTTTAACATCAGAGAGTACAGATATAAACTCGATTCTACTGATGTTTGCCATTCAGTATCATAGGGTTTCCAAAGCTTTCTTCTAAAACTCCTTAGAAATGTCTCACATGTGAGACAAGTTTGGGGTTTTATAAAATTTTCCCTATTCTGCTTCAGGATCTTACATTGGTATTAGCTGAGGAAGTTGTCTAGGAAGCTTGGCTGCCTGGACAAGATGGTGTCCAGCCCTCAGGTCTGATGAGTTGGCATTTAACATTCATAGCCACCACGGCTCTGTAGCCTGCAGTGAGCCAACAACTCATTGTGTTTTATGAAGACAATGAAGAATCACAGAGAAACCTGCTCAAACTACACACCTCTTGATGCCTCAGAGAGCTATTGCCTCATGGAAAGAGGGCTGGCCAGCTTTCTGATTGAAACAGATCTTGCTTCCCTGAGCCAGGTGTTTCCAGTGGGAAACATGATAAAGGGTCTTCCGTTTCTCTTTTAATACTACCAGTTTATTCACTTTTTTGTGGCTAAATCATTGTTTGCTACCAACTGTATTGTTAAAAGTTAGGTTACTAATCCCATGTCAAAGGAATTTCTTTAAGAATTTGATCTTTTACCTACAGAGTCTCATCAATATTTGGTGGGTAATTGATTAACTTTGCTTGTGATTTACAAATATGTGAAAATGGAAATATGCTGAAATTGGGAATTTAATGTCTTCAAAATTTGAAATCACACCCAGACTCTGTTGAAAATTACTCACATCTTTGGCTGTGGCCAGGGTTGAGAGAAAAAGCCAAGGGTCAAGAGAGTCTCTATTCACTCACTCAAGTGACTGAAACCACACTATGGGGGCTGGCAGTGGGAGTTAGGGAGGGCTCATTGTTTGAGTTAAAGCAATCTTTTAGAAAGTACAGTTTTCTCTCTTAGTAGTATTTCTGTCACTTTGGGAATCAGTGTACTGTTAGCTTCATAATAGATCTTAGGAAGGATTCCTGTCTCATTGATGTTTTGGAAATGTTTAAGGATTAACATCAGCAATTCTTTCCTGAATAGTAGTGAACTCACCTGTAAATCCATATGGGACCGGACTTGTACTCTTGGGAAGTTTCTTTTTTTTTTAATTAGGTTTTTAGTAAGCACCATGCTTACAAACACATTTATAGTTTGGTTTACATTATAAAAATGAACACACACACCCTTTATCAGTGCAACATTTCCTCCATCAATACCCTCATTCCTAATCCCCTGCCTGTATTAGAGACATTCTATTTCTCTTGCTCACTACATGATAATTGTCAGTGTAGTTAATTCTCTAACTGAACTCACCACTCTTTGTGGTAAGCTTTATATCTTGGTGGGGCAGGAGAGATAGTACAGTGGAAGTGCATTTGCCTTGCATGCAGCCTATTCAGGATGGATGGTGCTTCATATCCCGGCATCCCATATGTCCCCCGAACGTGCCAGGAGCAATTACTGAGTGCAGAGCCAGGAGTAACCCCTGAGCTCCACCAGGCATGACCCCCAAACAAAACAAAACAAAACAAATACAAACACAAAAACTTTATACCATGGTCTGGACATTCCAGCCATCATCTCTTGTCTCTGGATATTATTTCAATAATGTCTTTTACTTTTCTTAAAATTCATAGATGAGTGAGACTATTCTATGTCTATCTCACCCTTTGACTTATTTCACTAAGCATAATAGTTTTATGTGCATCCATGTTTAGGAAAATTTTATGACTTTGTTTTTCCAGATGACTGCATAAAATTCTATTGTGTATATGTACCACAGTGTCTTTTGCTACTCATCTGTTGAAGGGCATGTTGGTTGTTTTCAGATTCCAGCACTGCAATAAATATAGGAACACAGAAGGCATTTTTGTATTGTGTTTTGTGTTCCTAAGGTATATCCCTAGGAACGGTACAGTTGTTTTTATCTTTTTGTTTCTTGGGGTGGTTATACCTGGTGATGCTCAGGATTAATATCTAGCTTTATACTCAGGAATCACTCCTAACAGTGTTTCAGAGAGAAACAAACTTGGGTTGGCTAAGTGCAAGGCAAATGCCTTGTCACTATATGATCTCTTCAGTCCTGTTCTCATCTGCTTATAAACTTACAAGTTGTTTGCAAAATTTGGCTCCTGTGAATAGTTCTGTTTTATTTATTTATTTTTCTAATTATAAATGGCTCATTTCTAAAGGACATAAATGTAAGTGCATGCTTTTTAACCCCATTTAACTTTAATCTGGTGGAGTATTTATATAGTTTCATTTCCACTGAATGTTAGCTAGAAGAGTGAGCTATATTATGGTGTTGAACAGTATTTCCTCCTAGCACTGAGAGAATACTTATCATGCACTATATAGACTCAATATGGAAAAGAATAGTGTTGTGGGGTTTTCTTGTCTAAAAAACCATAATATATCTTGATGCTAAGGGTAATTGTTGTCGGCTGGCTTATTAACTTTTGTGTATTATCATTTATGCCTTGACAACTATAAAAAATATGTTCTCTTTGTAAATTAGTTAGAGATAATTAAATAAACTTTTTAAATTGAAGGACAATTTCCTGGTTCTTAGAACAAATCAGTTATTGCTGTTGGTAATAAAATTTAGCTGCAAGATTTTGGGAGCCAAGAAAAATGGTAAACAAGTTGAGCTGAATAATTTTTATTGCCTCAAAGAGGAAATTCAATAGGAATGTATTAAGAAAACAAAACATTTTTTTCTTCAGGAGTTTATGTAAAATATGCAACAGGTAACATCAAGCACAATTTAACCTACTAAAGATTTATAAAATACACACACACACACACACACACACATACATATAACACACACAGCACACACACATTCACCAATGAGCTTAAGTATGTTTTAAACTGTTTTTTTTTTTTAAAGAAATTGGTATGGCCAATATTATTGAGTATATTTTATGTATAACAACCCAGGTATATTATTTTATAAGTATTCAAATGTACATAAGAACAGAATTTGAAAACCTATGTATAAATTATCTTGTAATTATATTAACTCATTATCCACAGTTGCGTTGATAGGTGCTGCATACCTGCTGTGAGTTTCTAAAAATTTTACAATGGTTTTTCTCTGGAGAAGGACTATATCTGCCTAATATATACAAAGAGGACATGATACTTTCTGGATAATTTAACAACTCTCATTTCATAAGCTAAGAATGAAGAGGGAGTGTCATGGGATTTTTCTGGGAAGAGTAGAGGAGTAAAAATAGGACTGATGCACTAGACTTGCAGAACCAAGAGAGTTGATGATATAGAGAGCTCGTGAATAGCCAATGCTGGCTCTTTAGGAGGGTCCCTGATTATTGAACAACTCCTGGCCATAAATTGCAATTGCTTCCCTCCTTTACTAATTTCAAAATATCTCATTAAAAATTTACCATAGGCAGTCATCCAACTATTTATGACTATGTCTAGACAACTAAAAAACAGCAGACGGTGGCAGGGTCGATGGGAGTATTTCCACTTGTCTTGGTAACCAGTTCAGAGCAACGTAAAGTTAATCAGATCAATTAAGTGCAAATCAGATGCCAATGCCACTGGAGAAATATACCTGGGTAAAGAACACCAATTTTCATTCTAGGACTGGCAAGAGCCAGATGACCAACCATTCTTCTGTTTTTATGTATATTGACCACATTGCTCTATTTGTCTGTTTGGGAAGTCATAACCACAGCTCCAGACCAGATAACTTACAAAACAGAAACTGGTCTTACAGTTCTGGATGCTAGAAGGAAAATAAATGTGCCATGTGGGTTTGTTTTTTGTGGAAGCAGTCTCTCTGTTTTTTAATCTCTTTGTTGTAAATAGTTACTTTTTTATGTGTCTTCTTTCCCCTGTGTACATGGAGAGTGAGAGACACAAAATGAAAGACAGTGACAGGGGAAATAGAAAGGAAGCTAACAAAGATCTAGATAGAGTCTCTTCTAAATACTTCAGTCCTATCAGATTATAACTCCAGACCTATGACCTCATTCAACCTTAATTGCCTCTTAAAAGCCTTATCTCTAAATGTAGTCACCTTGGGAGTTAGGGTTTACATATTAAAAGAGGGTGCCTGGGGGAAGAACGCAATTAGCCAATAGCAGTCTCTCTAAGAAAGAAGAGATGTTTTCTGCAAGTTGAGTGACACTTGATTGTTTTTAGACAATATGCTTTCATTTCCTTTGTGGCAGTGATTTGTGCTAGCTGTCTCTCTTTGGGAAGGACTATTAGTTAACAATCATAGGTTTTTCAGAAACCTTTTATGTTTTAAAGATACTTACTGATAAAATACTTTGATATAGGCATAAAATTGAAGGAAATAGGGGCAGTGAAGATTATCATGGACACTGGGGAATTATTACTTTCAGAAACAGCAGCCAAAGTGAAAAATGTATTGTAATCTGTATCAGCTGAGTTGGGCGGAAACAGTGAGAGAATGCATGGTTCAGTGCCCACAGCCTTCGCATTTCCATGTGTGCATTTGTTGCTCCCTGGGTAATGGGCTATGTATAATACTTAATGATGTGGCAAATTGGAGCATACTGGAAACACAGGGCATTCTCATCCTAAGTGTGGAAAGATAGTGGTTCTTAAAGTATTAGAAATGGGAGTTATAGATTTGAGAGATGCTAATGAAAGGAATCTATATTCATATGATCTGATTGAGGTTGACTCTGGTTGTAGATAGCTGGACAGATTGAGATGTCTAAATCTTTCTATTAATGGATTTAGAATTAGAAAGGAAAACTTTGTTTAACAATAGCTGATGTCTGAGTGAATCTAAGAGCTAGAAGTTATATCTAAATGGATCAGTGATAGATGCTTAGCAGAGAGAGAGAGAAATGAATTAGATATTAACAGAGTAGTAGAGAGGATTCAAGAGAAATGACCATTTGTCATGAACAGAAAGATCATTTTAATTGGCACTGACCTATCTGTGGTTAAGTTTATAACAACAATTTATGGAGTAGTAGTAATAATACAAATATCAGGTTTTCATATTCACCCTTGACTTTACTTATTTTATAGAAAACACTCTGGTCTAATGTTTATTTTACAAAATTCTACTATAGGAGCCAAAAAGAGAGCACAGAGGTAGGGTGTTTACCTTGCATGGTGCTGACCAGGACTGATGGTGGTTCATTCCTGGCATCCTACATGGTTCCCTGTGCCTGCCAGGAGCAATTTCTGAGCACAGAGCCAGGAGTAACCCCTGAGCACTGCTAAGTGTGACCCCAAAACACAATAAATAAACAGAACAACAACAGCAACAAATACTACTACTTTCTAGAACACTTATAAAATAACAAATTTTGTGGTTTAACACAAAAACCTATAGTTTGATTATGAACAATGACTATTGGACCAGAGTGATAGTACAGGGGGTAGGATTGTAGGTAGCCTTGTAAGTACCCAAGCCAGGAGTCTGATCCCTGGCATTCTTTTTTTTTTGGGGGGGGCACACCCGTTTGATGCTCAGGGGTTACTCCTGGATAAGCGCTCAGAAATTGCCCCTGGCTTGGGGGGACCATATGGGACGCCGGGGGATTGAACCACGGTCCTTCTTTGGCTAGCGCTTGCAAGGCAGACACCTTACCTCTAGCGTCACCTTGCCAGCCCAGATCCCTGGCATTCTTATGGTCTCTTGAGTCTTCCAGGAATGATTCCTAAGCACAGAGCCAGGAGTAACCCCTAAGCACTCTCAGGCATGGCCCCAAAACAAAAAAGGATACGAAGCTCACCACAAAGAGTGGTGAGTGCACTTAGGGAAATAACTAGCAACTACCATGACAATCTTAATGAGTGAGAGATATAGAATACCTGTTTTGAATACAGTAGGGGTTGGAAAGGAGGGAGGGAGGCATTGGTGGTGGGAATGTTGCACTGGTGAAGGGAGATGTTCTGTTTATGACTGAAACCCAACTACAATCATGCTTGTAATCATGATGCTTAAATAAAGATTTTATTAAAAAAAAGAAAAGAAAATTGGGGCTGGAGTGATAGCACAGCACAAACAAATAAGCAAGCAAACAAAAAGAACAGTAACTATTTTATACTTAGATACCATATATATTTTAAAATAGTATTATTATTTCTCTGAGATACATTGATCTCCCACACAATGCATCTTTCATTAGTGACCTGTTTCCAGGAAAATCTCTTAACCTATAGGCTCATTAGTTGCTTCTTGCCACATTATATTTTTGGCTAAAGGGTAATTGATTGTTTTTTTTTTTTGTTTGTTTGTTTTAGTTACAAAATCTCAAACTTAGAAAATAATAGAGAATAAAAGAGCTAAGATAAAAACAGGCGCATGGAAAGGAAAGCAAACAATATTATCTTTGGTTGTTTTGTGGGGTTATTTTGTTTATTTGGGGTTCATCCTGATGGTATCCAGTGCTTAGGTCTTGCTCCTAGATTTGTGCTCAGTTTTTCTTCATGAGGACTCAGGGAAGCATCTCAGGGAACCACCAGGGATCAAATCATAGTTTGGTGGCATGCAAAGCAAGCACCCGACCTGCTGTACTGTCACTGTAGCCTAAAACAAAAATGTCTGCAATCATCCAGTGCTAGAACTAAAAGCAACTTGGAGCTGATTTCATTAGCTTCTGTAATTTCTAACTCATTGCCCTAAAGAGCAAGAAAGTAAGTCTAACCAAGGTTTGAAATTTAATTAACACTCAGGCTAACATTTTAACTTATTTTTAGGTGACTTTCTCCAATGTTTTTATACCCTTCAGAGCCTTGCCTTTCAAACATATTATTTTAAGTAATCAAATAGTTGCATAATAAGTACAATAATATTGAATAAAATGCCATGATTCGTCGAATAAAGCACTATTTAACAAACTTATGATACACCTGTTTTTATTTGCATATCTTTATTTTATATCTTGGTTCTTAAGAGTGGGGGGGGTAGGAAGAAATCTCTAAAACTGCAAAATAGTGCTCAGTACCTCTGCAATACATGATTGAGTGGCCCATAGATAGAAAATAAGATATGAATTAAGTTAGGCTTTAAAAGGAGAATGTATCTTTAAAAAAAAAAATAAAAAGGAGAATGTATCAAAGAAAAAACTTGCTTTCTCCAGAAGGCTGCACTTAATATATAAATTTTTTTTCTATTTGGGACACTGTGGTTTACAAACTGTTATTGTAGATTTCTCTACATGAACTATTCCAACACCACATCCTCTACGCAAGTATTCAGTTCCCTCTAGCACTGTCCCAGGTCTTTCACCACCTTTCCACTCTCATGATAAGCTCTTTTCTAGAAGCCAACTTCTTCATTTCTGCTGACTTTGGGCCTTTATTATTCCCTACTCTGTTTCTTCAAAAAATAATAAGTCTCATATGAGGGATCTATAAGTTAAATATGTTTTACTAATCAATATAAAACGGGGGGGGGGGAGATTGGGAGTGACAAAATGGATGAGAAGAAAGGGAAGAGAATAAGTCATTTAAAATCTGGTCTAGATGGCTTATAAAAAAGTCATTACTTCTTTATCTTCTGAAGAGATAAAAGCATAAGGTCTTGCATCTAACTTATAAAATACTGATGACACATTATGAATCAACAGATGTTCAGACAAGAAAATGGGTTGTCATTACTTCCCCCCAAAACTAGGCAGGTACAAGTATTTCACTAACTCCTAATATGCTTACTAATCTCCTCAATATCATTTTGCAGTTGTAACTGCTGACTTCATTGAGAAATAAAATTAACTTTGCATTCAGGTTTGTTCTCATAAAGCCAACCCAAAACCCTAAAAAGGAATTTCCTGAATACTTTAATGATGAAAAACAGACCAGATGGGTGAGGGCTAAGAAGAGGATTCACTGAGAAGTTAACAATATAATAACACTGAAAAGTACATTTTAAAGGATTTCATGAAAATAAAGACTACAGGGACTATATTTTCCCCTGACTAGGAAGAGATCCAAAATTGGCTTCCCTTACTAATCTCCATCTGTCAAATATTATAATGAAGGTCTCATCTAATAGTATTCTTTAATTTCATTGAATTTGAAATATCACTAGAATAGGAAATAGGGACTTTTCTAAACTATTTTATATAGATCCTTATATATTAAAAACAGTAAGAAAATGAAATGATGACTTAAAATTAAAAACATATAAAATACAATAAATACTTTTTATAAATAAGAATGCTATTTTTGACTGAATTCATATAAAATAAGAATGCAAATGATTTTAAGTAGTTTCAAGAAGCACAAATAAAAAGAAATAAACATGGAAAATAATGGCCTTAAGCAGTGGTCCTAATTTCAAAGTAAATAAAGTACAATATTTTTTTTCCATCAGACATCTATGCTTAATATTTAAAGCTTTTAGAAACTTAAAGTAGGAACTACCTCAGTCTAAAAAAAATCTGGTTGGACAATCCTAGTTTTAATATGCTCTTCTTTTATCTACAGCAAAATAGTTTTAATATAGAGAAAAAAGCTATTAATTTGTAACCCTGCCTTTATTTCAGAGCTCCTTTGGACCCAAACATTTCTGTGAAAGAAAATTCAGAAGGAAATAATGAATTTATAGTATGATCATGAATGGTGTACTTAAAAACAATACTCAAGAGAAGTCAGCCCCCCAAAGACTGTTATTTTAGTATGTGCTTTTATAATTTAAAATAATTGCAAATTGGAGTAATAAGTGTATTCATATCCAAATTCACTTGACAAAACTTCAGTTAGAATGAAAATTAGCAGGGTTTGCAAATAAGAAATGTGATTCCCTCCATCTTATAATGAATTATTTTCACTCCGTTTTATTAGGACAGGTAATTGTGTACTGGGCAGAAGAATGAAGCATAAGAATTTTAATGTGTGAGATGTCAGGGCAAAATAAAAAAAATATTAATGTGATAATGACACTTCAAAAGGATAAGCCTAGGTACAGAACAGTAGGATAATAGACCTGGTTCAATCACTGACACTACATATGGTGCTCTGAATCTGCCAGGAGTAATCCCTGAGCCCAGTGTCAAGAGATGCCTTAAGATCTGCAAAGTCTGGCTTCCTCTGGACAAAAGAAAAAGAATAAACAAAGCAGTTTGCATCAGCATTTTTATTTTGCAAGAGAGGAAGTGTTTGGAAAATGTTTCAAAGTAATCATGCTGGTGCAAAGTAAAATATGGATGGAGGAGAAAACAGTTGGAATTCAGTGTCTCTTTCATTGATCAGGTGGGGGCAGTCAAGTAACTCAATCATTTGGGTCTCAATTTTCTGATCTGTAAAATGGAGATTATACCAGCGACTATTCCAAAGGTTTTTAAGAACAAATATTTATTATGACAACTGTAATACTTGAAAATGTATTTTAAAGTTAAGAACATAAAATATAAATCATTTCTAAGTGAATAACATAACAATAAATGACTTCAGATGGCACAGACGCCATGTATAATGAATTGACAAAAGAGGAAATGCCTTAATTTTTACATTTTAGACTAATAACTCATAGAAATAACAAAATATGTGGGCATAATATTACATATAAGGCCTGTTACTTAGAAAAATTAACATTGAAGATTAAATTAAAGATTAAATATAAAGAAGACATTGAAGATTAAATATGAAGAAGACATTGAAGATTAAATATGATTTACTGGAAAAATAAACTTTGATCATTTAGGGATTTTTTTTGCAGATAGCTAGTTTATCTTCTAGTTTAAACTTCATGCAATTGTACATTGTTGCATAACTAATAGGTGACATTAAAATTATGTACTGTTTAGTATTATTTTATATATTAGTTTTGCCTTGGAATGAAGAAATAGATTTATGTCACTCTCTGAAACTTTTTCATAGTATTTGAAATTTTAACTCCTAGTAAGTGATGGAATTACAATGATTAAATAACAACATGTAGAATTTTCTCAATAAATCTCTCTGAAGTGACTAAGTTATATCCCCAGATATTCTTCAATATTTAGTTTCAGTCTTGTTACCATTTCTATTTATCTCTTTTATTTTGGAGGTGAGGGTAAAGTTTCTTAAAAGAAATTATCTATATATTTCTTTGGTATTGCTTTGGGTAGCATAGAAATTTCATTATGTTGTCAAAATGTTATCCATATTCTAAATACCAGGCATTGGAGCGTAGATATTCTGTCATCAACTGTTTTCTGACATAATCAGAGAGAAATAACAGTGTTTTCTTTATCCCTCCTACCCTCCATTACAGATATAGATGAGATAAGACCATGACAACACATCCAATCTCTTCTTCTTTCTCTCTAGAGTGTTCTAAGTATGCTTTATTTTATACTTTATTTTATGCTTTATTTTGTAAGGGACAATAATGACTCCTTTAAGACAAGATTCCATTCACAGGGAGTTCAGGAAAAATGTAGTCAAAGTATTTGAAAAGAGAAAAATAAGTTGGTGCTTTGTTAGCACTTTTAATCCAACAGGTCCTGCGATATATCAAGCAGATACTTGTTATAGTATGAACAATGAGCAATATGGGGAAGAGGAAAAATAAATGGGAAATAAATAAAGCTTAGTGACTAGAAGAGGGGATATAAAAGGTATGTGCTATTTTAATGAATTTCCCAGAGATAGGTCTGTCTAATCGTCTTACCCACTTTAGAAAGATAATTCTCAAGCTCAATGAGATTTTTCCTGCCCCAAATGCTTGTCTTTGTTTGATTTCCATAGAATCACTCTTAGGTCCTTTATAAATTGTGTCTATATCTGGGCCGGAGAGATAGCACAGCTGTAAGGTGTTTGCCTTACCAGCAGCCCATCCAGGACAGAAGGTGGTTCAAATCCATGCATCCCATATGGTCTCCAGAGTCTGCCAGGAGCAATTTCTAAGTGCAGAGCCAGGAGCAACCCTTGAGCTTCGCCAGGTATGACCCCAAAACAAAAACCAAAAAAAAAGTGTCTGTATAATTTAGAAATGTCAGGTTAATGTAAGGTGTCTGATTACATTTTAATTTCAGATCAACAAAGAAAAAAGTTAGTATAAGTATATCTCCGATAATTCATATGCTTGTTTTTGTTTTTGTTTTGTTTTGTTTTTGGGGCCACATCTGTTGATGCTCAGGGTTTACTCCTGGCTTTGTGGTCAGAAATCACTCCTGGCTTGAGGGGAACCATATAGGACAACGGGGGATCGAATCGCAGTCCATCCTAGGCTAGCGCTTGCAAGCAGATGCCCTATGTCTAGTGTCACCACTCTGGCCCTGTTTATTCGTATGTTCACATATTCTCTTTTATACTTGTAAAATTAGCTGGCATCACTCTTATCTTGTTTAATTCTGACTCATAATTCTGATTTTGATTCATTCTTCCTGGCTTCATAGAATACAGTTAGATAAATGGAATAAAGTTTCTTAAGATATTGGCTCATAGAGTTCTGATGAACCTAAAATCACCATTAGATCCTCAGTATTGACATTTGTTTTCATTATAATAAGCTTTGTCATTAGACCCACAAGATACAACTCCTTCTACTATTTCCAGGCTCTGTGATTAGGGATCACTCTGGCAGTTTTAAAAGAAATATGTATGGTAATAGGGAATCTAACCATGTCAATCACACCTGCAAAAAAAAAATATTATCCTGTATTATTTGCCCAGCCCTCCAATGTGCCTCATAGGCTCATCATATAGAACAAGTGTAGCATAGGTGAAGGAAACAGCATTTACCATATTCTGAAATATTTTGGTAAAATAAAAGTAGATAGTCTCCCTTTTCAGCAACACTCTAGGAAGCATAGTTACAGGCCATGAATGGAACAGCTCAGAAATTGCTCCTGGCAGGCTTGGGGGACCATATGGAATGCTGGGATTCAAACCACTGTCCTTCTGCATGCAAGAAAAATGCCTTACTTCCATGCTATCTCTCCGGCTCATCTTTTGGTTTCTAATACCAGAAGTTACTACTCTATTTCTTGTTCTGTATCTTAAGTCATTTAAATTATTCTATTTCCATAATACTCAGTTATAAGGCTGTATTTTATGATCTAGCAGATCAAGTTCCATGCAATCCATTATTCTCCAACAGGGACAGAAGTGTATCTTATAGAAAGAAGTGATTGAAAATACTTATTTACCAAACATAAGTGCAACTAGATTTGGAAGGGATAAACGGTCAATTATATACATACCATGTTAACAATATAACACAATTTTACAGTGTAATGATATACATATAACTTTATTAATTGTCTTCTCCTAAAACTCTGATGAAATCTTATAGCAGATTACTTATTGTTGAGTACCAAAAATGGCCTATTACAATCAGTTTATAAAAAGAATGACAATGCACAGGAATGAATGGATGTGACATCAAGATTTTTGTCATATTTTTCAAAACTTGTAATCAAGATAGTGGTCACCTATTTCATAAAATTACCATTCTAAAAAACTACGTATTATTTCACAATAATATTGATATATTTGAAAAGCTGTCAAGTCATGAAATCATTTCAGGTAGATCAACCTCCATGATGAAAATGCTAAAGTCTTCTCCAAAATGGGTGACTTCCTTCCATTGAGACTCAGCAGCAGCCAAATCTACAGTTCTCTGACACAGGAGCACTTGGAGTGGGAGGCTACATACCTGGTCATCCAATTCTTCCTCCATATTTCACAGTGCTGACAGCCTAATAGAAGCACAAATAATTTAATGGAAAAGTAGCATAGAAGTCTATTAAGTTTAGTGAGCAAAACAGTAACAAAAAAGGCCCAACCAGGACCAACCAGTTCAGTAAATTCTCAGACAATATTATTTTATGGTATAATAATTATCACAATTGACATTGATTGATCTATTTTGAGATAATTCTATTTCCCAATTTTGTAGTAACAAGAAATAGGAAGTAAATTTGAGCCTGCTAAGGAAGCATGCTTAGGGTATGGGAGAGAAAGTGACTGATGATAAGATTAGTGTTAAAACCATGACAGTCTGAAACAACTGGACTATGGACATCATTTGTAAATATTTGTATTTAGAAAACAATTCATTAATTATAAATACAAATGTTCATTTAAAGTATTATAGAAATGTTTGACATTATTTGAAGATTCAAACCTTCTCTGAGTAGAAACAATATTTCACATATCCAAAGGGTTTTAATTAAGGCAAATACATTTATTATGTATTTAAACACATAATAAAATCATTTATTATGAAGCATTTAGTATGAGTGCAGGGAAACTAAAAGACCAAAAATATGTCAATAATTATGTTTTACAAAAGAAAACTTAAGATAGAAAATGTTTCCAACACAGTACTTGCAAGTCTAGAGAGTTATTACAGCAGGTAGAGCATTTGCCATGCATACTTGCTGACACATCAATGGTCCTCCAAAACCCAAGAATAATCCTTGAACAGAAAGCCAGGAGTAAACCCTGGCTTTTATTTTATTTTATTTTATCAAAAAATAAAGTAACTTGTTACATGACATTAATCAATTCTTTTTAACTACTCCATCCCAAGTTGTGATCAAAACCAATTTACCTTATGAACATTTCTGTTAAACAAATTATTAGAGAAATGAGCTCATCATCAGTTTTTAAATTTTTTTTAATTATGAGAACAAATATGCAAAGAAAGAGGACAAGGTAAAGTTACAGTGGAAGGACAATCACCCATAACATAATTCTCAGAAGAAGTCCCCTTGCTGATATCTTAACTTTGAAATTTCAGCCAAAGAACGTTAAGATAAATAAAACAGAATCCATGTACAATTATTTTGTCCCTCAAGTCCCCAGATTGTAACATATTAAAAGCCATAAAACTCATGTAACTCCTTAAACATTAGAGGCATAGTATTTTTTACATTTCCATGTACATGCATATTAGCTTAAGTTAACCTCAAATTTTAAGTGGTTTTTTTTTTTTTTAAGGATTAGAGTCAAAGGAGCACAGTAAAAACGGTGTTAGAGTGGCAATTGTTGTTTGCATAGGCCCACCAAAATATGAGGGGCATGGAAAGGAATAACCTTGGCCTAAATACAAAGAGACCCTACCCCTGAAGTTTCCTGGCATAAGACCAACTCTAGGCTTCAGGTCAGTTAAATCGTCGAATCCAAGACATTGTCCGTAGTGCCAACACACTTTTCATACAGTCTCTGTTGTTGCTATCATGTTTCTGTATTAAAGATCCTAGAATCTGCATATCCTATATTGAAGTCAGATGTGGAGCGTCCTCTCGTTTCACCTCACCATTAAAGGGCAATGCAGGAAGCCCTGTCCTGTAAGCAGGTCGTTGTTGTTGTTAAGTCTTCTCAGTGTTAAGGGAAGTCTCTTTTGAGCAGGTCAATGTCTGAGCAGTGGTAGGGTATTCTGTGGTAGTGGATTGCTTCCAGGTGATGTTATAGACAAGCCTGGATGTTTCGTGGATGGCTTCCCTGGTTCAGGGGTGAATGGAAAATGCCCTTTCTTCTGAGGCCTGTGCCAGGACATTATGTCAATGTTCAGGGTGTAAGGTCCCTTTGCACTACAAGATTTGTGTATTCCAATCTCTATTAGAGAGGACCTTATTTGTATGTATAGTATTTTCCCAATTTAATGTGCCTATGCAAAAAAGGAGCAATGCCACTTGGCGTTATTGGTGCATATGGGGGCCATAAGAACAAATCCAACAATCCCCATGACATAGTTCAATCATAAGCATTAAACTGGGGGACTCTTTCTCCAAAATCCTTGTTGAACAGCTCATAAAGAGAAGATAAAAAAAAATGGTTAGAATTGTCACTGTATACAGGCATCTTCAAGGAGGAAACTGCACTCTCCAAGCAAGTGAAAACAGAGATTAACAGATGGGAATATAGTAAGCGGTGAAGCTTCTGCACCTCAAAGGAAATAGTGCCCAGGATACAAGAGCCACCCACTGAGTGGGAGAATCTATTCACCCAATACCCATCAGACAAGGGGCTAATCTCCAAAATATACAAGGCACTGACAGAAATTTACAAGGAAAAAAACATCTAATCCCATCAAAAAATGGGGAGAAGAAATGAACAGACACTTTGACAAAGAAGAAATACAAATGGCCAAAAGACACATGAAGAAATGCTCCACATCACTAATCATCAGGGAGATGCAAATCAAAACAACGATGAGATACCACCTCACACCACAGAGAATGCACACATCACAAAGAATGAGAACCAAACAGTGCTGGCGGGGATGTGGAGAGAAAGGAACCCATATCCACTGCTGGGGGGAATGCCAGTCTAGTTCAACCTTTATGGAAAGCAATATGGAGATTCCTCCAAAAACTGGAAATCGAGCCTCCCCATACGACCCAGCTATACCACTCCTAGGAATATACCCTAAGAACACAAAAATACAATACAAAAAATCCCTTCCTTACACCTATATTCATTGCAGACAATTTACCATAGCAAGACTCTGGAAACAACCAAGATGCCCTTCAACAGACGAATGGCTAAAGAAACTGTGGTACATATACACAATGGAATATTATGCAGCTGTCAGGAGAGATGAAGTCATGAAAATTTTCCTATACCATGGATGTACACAGAATTATTATGCTGAGTGAAATAAGTCAGAGAGAGAGAGAGAGAAAAACGCAGAATGGTCTCACTCATCTATGGGTTTTAAGAAAAATGAAAGACATTCTTGCAATAATAAATTTCAGACACAAAAGAGAAAAGAGCTGTAAGTTCCAGCTCACCTCAGGAAGCTCACCACAAAGAGTGATGAGTTTAGTTAGAGAAATAACTACATTTTGAACTGTCCTAATATTGAGAATGTATGAGGAAATGTAGAGCCTGTTTAGAGTACAGGCGGGGGTTGGGTGGGGAGGAGGGAGATTTGGGACTTGGGTGATGGGAATGTTGCACTGGTGATGGGTGGTGTTCCTTTTATGACTGAAACCCAAACACAATCATGTATGTAATCAAGGTGTTTAAATAAAAAAAAATGCAAGTGTAAAAAAAAAAAAAGAATTGTCACTGTATAAGAGAATATTTAGTAAGACTTATAGTTGTCAGAGAAAAACCACAAAATATTCTAAAGAAATATGTGTCCATTTTATGTCTTTTGAAACAGTTTGGGGTTGTTACACACAATGCATGGCTTTGGTCTGTGATTAGGATTGTGCAATACTGAAGTTTAAAAGAGTAATGTGGGTTAGTGATGTTTGGGGGGGTGAGAGAGTTAAGGCGTAAAAATGAGCTTTGTAGGGGTATGGGAGAGGGCAGAATACAAAATGGACATTCTGAATACGCAAAACATAACATAAAGATAAGGAATACTCTTAATACATGCAGTGTGCGCGGACCCCGAGCAGTTTTCCATATGCAGAGTGGTCAGAAATTGCCAGTGACAAACAGCGCAATCGAGCAAATCTCAGCACAACCCAAGTTAGTATCAACAATTTCTGGCCACCTGGGCTGCCACCCCAGAAGGCCTGGAGGCCCGGGGCAGAAGAGGGGAAGGCTGGGAGACTATCAAGGTTCCCAGCGCACCCAAGTTAGGGAGAAGGCCTTCCACAAGGGGTCTCCACCAACCCCATGCCCACTAGAGTTAGCCTCCAGCTCAAGAGAGGATCCAGAGAGAGCCAGAAGCCAGGATCTGCCCTTCCCACCCTAGAACTGAGGGAAGGGCGGGGAAAGCTTGGGACACCATTCAGGAGGGACCCCCGACACCCAACTTGTCTGGCCGCCTGGGCTACCACCCCAGAAGGCCTGGAGGCGGGGGCCAAAAGAGGGGAAGGCTGGGGGCCTATCAAGGCTCCCAGCGCACCCAAGTTAGGGAGAAGGCCTTCCATATGGGGTCTTCCCCAACCCCATGCGGGCTAGAGCTAGCCTCCAGCACAAGAGAGGATCGAGAAAGAGCCTCATCATCATTTTGTTGTTGTTGTTGTTGTTTTTTGGGACACACCTGTGATGCTCAGGTTTTGCTCCTGGCTATGTGCTCAGACATCCCTCCTGACTTGGGGGACCATATGGGACGCCGAGGATCCAACCAAGGTCCGTCCTAGGCTTGTGCGGGCAAGGCAGATGCTTTATCTCTTGAGCCACCACTCCAGCCTCCTATCACTCTTTTTATCTTTATTAATGTATTCATGTATTCCATATGACTCAAAACACCTGCTCTCCTTTTCTGCTCTCCCTAAAACTACAGAACAGTTGTTGATGCAGACAAGTCACTTGGTGATGACTCCTTTGACACATGAATCCGATCTCCACAGTTGATCTTTATCTCCACACAAACTTTTATACAGATTCGTTTTACAGTTGCAGTGGGGTCACTTGTGTTAAAACAGCAGGATCTTCCTAATCTAAACCCAAAAGAGAATTATTGGAGAAATGTGAATAGCTTTCTGAATCACAGGGAAGACATATCCCTGAAGTTCCAATCAAATTAGTTTTGACTGATACATACTTGTGGACATTTTTGGTTGTGAAAGTAACAATTCATTAGAGCCCTGAACTCAAATCTAAGGATAAAATGATGTGTGCAATTTTTAAGTTGTTGATTATGCACCAGATTTTCCATATAAACAGAATCCAACTCTCTCTTACTCGTTAATTTAAGCACAACATATTTAGTAAATGAAAGACTGTATAAAAACTGATTTATGGATATAACCTGGCATGTAAAAATCATAGTATATACACTGTATGTTATATAGTAAGAACTTTTTTCATCTAAATGAGTTTAAATGAGAAGAAGCTTATATAGTACTATGGCTTATTTATTTTACCTTTTTTTGCTTTTATTGTACGTTATATAATTATTTTATTTTCATTTTTTTGCTTTTATATACTTATAATAGACTGCTTCTAAAATGTGAAATGATGAGCTACAGAGATAGCACAGCAGATAGGACATGTTAATTTTATGCATATGACCTAGGTTTGATCCCAGGACTAGAGAGATCTCTGATTAAAAAGCTTGGAATAAGCCTTAAATAATATTGAATATGGACCCAAAATTTAAGGAAATGAAAAACTAAAATGTGACATGATTTTTATTCATCCATAGTTTTCTTTAATGCAAAATTTTCTTTAATTGAAATCATTTTGCTTAATATTAGTAATACACATTATTTTTGAGGATGTTCTATATACCCCCAACACCTTGCAAGTCATTTCTTTTCTATCACATACAACAAAGATTTAGTTGCTCTCATTTCACAAATTATGAAAAGGCAAGTGCTGAAAATGAGAAAATGTTCAAAGGTCACATGACTGCTTAACATACTTAGTCTTTGAATGCAGCTTCCACTTTAGGCTTCCAACTCTGAACAATTTTGCAGTACTTAAAGTAAAACAATATAATTAGCTCATAAGTAAATTATTTTCACCAATATTTTCATTTCAAGATACCTCTGGGCTTTATTTGAGTATACAAATAGGGAGAATTACACAAAGTGGTTCTAAATCTAAAATTCAAGGCCAATAATAATACTGGTCACTATCGAAGTCTTCAAATGCCCCGTGAACTGGCTGGAATGTTTCACATGTATTACTCCAATTAATCCTCATGAAAAATCTGCCACTTCTTATTATACTCTATCAGGGTGAGAAAAAGAAGGTTTGCCAAGCTTGATTACATCAGCAGCAAGTCCCAGTGCTATTTAAAGACCTATCCAAAATTAGGAACCATGCCCTCTGATTTTTCAAGATCAAACTCCAAACTGGTCTGTAACATGTCACTCCACCACCCTTCAACTGACTATTCATTCCCCCATTGCGATGCTTGCTCGGTCTACTTTAGCTTCTTTTCTTAGAGCCAGATTGGGTGGCAGGGCCCCCAAATATTCTGGAGCACTCTAGGGATTTCTGTTAGGCAAGCACACAGGGTCATGTACATCCTCCACTGGGGGAAACATTTGTTTCTCTTTTTATTGGTTTATATAAGCAGCTATTTAGAAAGAACTTCAGTTTTAAAAAGATGCCTGAATTTAGTCATTCTTTCAGAGAACTAATTCCTGATTGAATTTTATTTTTTAATTTTTTAAATTTTTATATCTTTTTTTATATTTTATTTTTGATCAAAGTGGATTTCATATCTTTCATAGTAATATTTTAGGTATGAATTTTATTTTTTATTCTGGGACCTAAAGAGGGATCAATAGCAAAGCACTTACCTTGAATGCATAAGGTTGGTTAGGACATGTTAATTCCTTGACAGCACTATTCACATGCTCTAGAGAAGGGGTCTCAAACTCAATTTACCTGGAGGTCGCAGGAGGCAAAGTCAAGGTGAGGCAGGGCCGCATAAGGGATTTCACCAAAAAAAGTCCTCAAACGTCATTATTAACAATTTTAATTATTTCTTATGAACATGAGTAGAACATTGAGTGAAGATCATGAACAGTTCTTCTGAACATGGCATCTTTTGCCTATTCCTTGCTGAGAGACTTGACAGCACTTCTTCTCACAAATCTGAACCACATTTGGCTTTAGAGAGGAAGCAGTTGAGACTCTCAGTATGACTTGAAGATGATCATCATTAAGTCTAGACCTGTACTTGGACTTATTGAAGTTCAATGTGGAGAATAATTTTTCACACAAATATGTGCTCCCAAAAAGGCACATGATGCGCTTGAACATTCGGAAAGCTCAGGAAAGCTGGGGGGCAATTCTCTCAAAATTGCCCACGCATGTCGCTTTTCCACTAATCTCCCTGAAGTTGGCTTTGAGATCAGAGTTGCATTGCAGGTCAATGAGCTCCATTTAAAGCACAGGAGGGGCATCTTGCACATCAAAGGAAAAGGGGTCCACAAATATTTGGAAAGTGGCTCTGTGCTTTCTGACGTCTGTAAATCTGTGATCAAATTCCTTCTCTAGCTTACAAATAGCATCAACATATTTCTCACCACTGAATGTTATTCCTGCATCCACAAATTCCTTGCATGCTGGAAAATGACAAAGGTTTGTCTGAGAGAGCTGGGATTTCCATAACACAAGTTTTGTGGAGAATGCTCTCACGTTGTCATAGGCAGCACTGATAAGCTGCCCCGGGCCCTGTAACATCTTGTTTAGTACATTCAACTTATGTCGATGTCAACAAGAAAAGCTAAGTCCATGAGCCATTTGTGATCACTCAACTCAGAAACAGCATTCCCATCATTTTCCATGAAGGCTTTCACTTCTCTCAATTCAAAATATCTTTTCAGGACATTTCCCCCAGCTAAGCCAACGTACCTCAGTGATATAGAGCACATCTCCATATTCTGACTCCATTTCCTCTACAAAAGCACAGAACCTCCTGTGCTTTAAGCCCCTGGATCTGATATGGTTGATACATTGCACAACAACAGACATCACATTGTCACACGGCAGGCATTTACTGCAAAGGACCTGCTTATGGATAATGCAGTGAAGAGCAATGGCCTTCTCTACACCCTCCTCTTCAAGTTTTTTTGAACGTGTCACCAGTACATTTTTCCTCCCTGTCATCGATGGCGCTGCATTGCTTATTATTCCAACAAACTTCTTCCATGACAAACCTGCATTCTCAATGACATCACACAGATGCCGAAATATCTCATTAGCAGTTGTCTGGCCATGCATTGGAATTATTGTGAGCAGCTCCTCTGTCAATTCAAAATTGCAATCAACACCATGGACATAAATTGTGAGCTGCACAGTGTCTGTTATATCTGTGACCTCATCAAGAGCAACTGAGTATGCATCAAAACATTTGACTTTCTCACAAAGTTGATGATAAATGTCACTTGACATGTCAGAAATGCGCTCTGCCACAGTGTTGGCAGAAAGGCTGGTTTTGCTAAACTGACCTCTCTTTTCCGGACAGATAATACTTGTAGCCTGTAACATGCATTTTTTAACAAACTCTCCTTCTGTGAATGGATCCCCTGCCTTTGCAATCATCTCACAAACCATGTAACTGGCTTCGACTGATGCAACATTCTCTTTGGTTGCTTTCTTGAAGAAATCTTATTGCCTCATTAGACATTCTTTAAGACTGGCAACCCGCTTGGCTCTCTCATTTCCTTGACATTTTGCACATTCGTCAGCATGTTCAGTTGAATAATGGCATTTCAAGTTGTATTCCTATTGCACTGCAACTTTCTCTGAGCAAATAAGACATGTGGAGATGCCCCTGTGCTTAACAAAGAAATACTGCGTCTCCACTTTTCCTGAAATTGTCTGTGCTCGTCATCAATCTTTCTCTTCACTGCAAGCTTTGATGAAGTCATGATGAAGTTATGACAAAATCTAATTCTGTAATAAACTCCCCCTTCTCTCCCTTCTGTCCCTTAGGCCTCTGGTAATGCAAAGGACAGCGAGCAGGAACAGCGGAAATGACATCTGAGCTAGGTGCAAAGTATTCGCAATTATTCGCTTACCGAATTATTCGCAATAAAAAGCCACATTAGTAAGAAACAAAATTGCATAAAGTCGCATTAAACATTTGCATACCCCGAACGGAACTGCTTGGGGTATGCGAATGTTTAATGCGATTTTTTTCTTACTAATGCGATTTTTATTGCGATTATTCAGTAAGCGAATAATCGCGAATACTGAGATATTTGAAAGCCGGCTGCAGGCCACAAAATATTGTACGGAGGGCCGCAAACAGCCCGCGGGCCGCGAGTTTGAGACCCCTACTCTAGAGAGATACCAAAGTCTCTTTAGTTTGAACTAACTTTTTGGTGCCACAGCATACAGTTCAGTCTGAATACAACCATTTATTGTTAAGAATTGCAACCAAATGGGCAGCCCCCAGAATGCAACATGACCACAGTTGTGAAGAAACAATAATAAAAAAAAACAGGGAAATAAATTTAAAAATTATGTCTTACTATAATCTACACTCAGATTCTAGAAACGTTTACATTTATTTATTTTAGAAGATCAAGTAGTCAATGAATATAATGATGCTATTCTTTTAGAATATAGTTGGGAAGTGCTTATACTTATAGCAATAACCTATATCATTGCATTTTATTCAAAATCAAAAGCAGACACATGTATCTATATATGTTAATATCTGTATATAAATGCATAGATATATAGATACTATACTATATACTATATATGTACAAATATACTATTAAATATAGAGCTACAAATATATATAGATACATAGATACAGATTCGTCTTTCCATATATATATGTATATATATATATATATATATATATAGTTCAAGTGGTAAAGAATATGTCTAGCATATATGCCCTATGT
The DNA here is from genome assembly GCF_024139225.1 of Suncus etruscus. NCBI lineage: Eukaryota > Metazoa > Chordata > Mammalia > Eulipotyphla > Soricidae > Suncus > Suncus etruscus. Next base: position 30,046,255 of record NC_064849.1, read on the forward strand.
CATCCGTGTCAAAGTACTCAAATTACTCTATCACTATCTTTATGTCATCTTTGTGAGATGTTATGTGAGAACATTTGGTATTTCCCCCCCTTTTTTTTTACCTCTGACTTATTTTGCTTAACATACAACTGAGTTGTATCCAAGATGGATCTGGGGTATATGTTATTTTGCTTAACAAGTTTCCATCTTTCCTTATAACTATATAGGGTCCAGCGTGTTATTTATTATGGCTTCATCATCCTTTCATCATTGGTATTTGTATTGTTTCTATACCGTAGCGATTTTACTAAATTCTGAAATGAACATAGATGCGAATTATACCCTTTAAAATAAATATATTTGTGTTTTGGGTGTAGAAGAATAGAATAAATGTATTTTACAAGAAGTAGAATAGAAGCATCTATGAAAGTGTTACTCTTATTTTATTGAGGAATCTTCATAATGCTTTCTAAAATACCATGTCACAGAAATGAAAGGTTTCTAATGACTTTTGGGGGAATACTTGATTTGGGGAAGTTGAGAAAAACACATTGCTGTTAGTTTTATCTTTAAAAAAGATTCCCTGGAAGACTGCTGATGGGGTAATGGGTAGGGTGACTGCCTTGCAGGCAGCTGACCCAAGCAGACCACGATTCTAATCCTGACATCCCCTATGGTCTCCCAGAGCCTGCCAGGAGTGACTTCTGAGTGCAGAACCAGGAGGAGCCCCTGAAAACTCCAGGGTGTGACCCCTAAACAAATAAAAAGATTCCCTGGATTCAGTGCCAGGTAAACTTGTCTATTGTCCCATCATTTTAAGACATTCCATTTAGTTTCAGTTGTGACCCACCTTGTGAAATATCCACTGGGTTTTCCTTAATATATCAGGCTTTATTTCTAAAATCAGGAAATTCCCTATACTTATATTATCTGTCACCTACATTATTATATTCTCTCTATACTTTATTTACCAGGCAGCTAACTTGCTTGTACGATTGACTGTATAACATAAATCTTTATACAACTTTATTGTTTCTTTCTGCAGCCTTTGAGATGATTTTAAAAGGACCTTAGCTTCTAGTATTTTTCCACTATTTGGATTTATGTAACTTCAAGTTTATGTTCCCTCTTTTAAAATATGTCACATTTCATTTCCATCCAGATTTCTCAGATACAACATTTCCCAGTGGGATCTCAGTAGGAGACAATTAAGAACTATGTTCCTGAGCAAAATTTTGCAAAATGTTCTTATTCACACTAGTGCTTTTGAGAAAGAGCTCATCCCACTGTGCTGCTTAGGGCTTTAGGGCTGCTTGCCTTACATGACTGGTCTAGAGTGCTCTGACTAGTGTCATCTTCATGCTGTGTACTGTGTTCCTTTTCTCATCTTATTGAGAGTCTGGGAACCCCTTTTTTTTCAAGCACTATGGAAACCTGCATATCAATACACTTATTTTTTTGTTTAGGACCATAAGGCACAGAAACACTGGGGCTGCCGTACTGAGATGGATTTAACTGTCATGACAATTGCAACCCACAAATTATGTTGTTGGCCCTTTGTTTATCAGCTTAATGTGTTTAAAAAACACCTTGGTATAAAAGACCCATGGTAGGAGAAGGCTGATCTTTCAAGAGATGGGAATAAAGATATTATGATAGCAGAAACTATGTTTTGGATGTTTATTAGCCTGGATTTTGCTAAAGAATTTCACCCTGAATGTATTTTGATCCCCTTAGCAGCTAGATTATCTGGGTTTTATCATTATCAGCCATTGTCATCTTAGTATTTATATTTCCTGGATTAATCCTAAAGTTTTCTTCTGTATTAAGTAACGTAATTCTCATAATATATGAAAAATATGTTATAACTAGTTGCACTCTTACATATGGGGGAATTGAAGTCTAGTGAGTTTTAGTTCATATTGTTTGTGATATCTGATTCAAAAACACAGTTGATTATTAAATTAATAACCTAGACCTCAAAATAGAGCTCTGTAAAATGTGTTGTTTCATCCAAAAGCTTGTAGTAATAAACAATATTTTGTATTGAAACAATTAGATTCTTTTTTTTTTGGGGGGGGGGCACACCCGGCATTGCTCAGGGGTTAGTCCCGGCTGTCTGCTCAGAAATAGCTCCTGGCAGGCACAGGGGACCATATGGGACACCGGGATTCGAACCAACCACCTTTGGTCCTGAATTGGCTGCTTGCAAGGCAAACGCCGCTGTGCTCTCTCCGGGCCCACAATTAGATTCTTAAAGCAATGGGATAGAGTAAATATCTCAGAAATATTCCTTCATATTTATGAACAATCAATCTATGACAAAGAAGTCAGGTACATGCAAAGAAGTAAAGCTGTATCTATTTCTCACGAGATACATAAGTTAATTCAAAGTGGTCTAAAGAACTGGAAATTGGAATGTCCTTTATGAAAAGTACATTGAGGAAAATATAGGTTTGATTCTAAGATATAAGATCTCAGAGGCATTTTCAATTATTTTATTTTATTGGAAAAGAAAAGGTAAAAAATTAAGTAAAATAGATCAAAGTAAAATATTTTTACTTTTATTGAGAATTTTGCTTTAATTCTTGGTATCCAGATATTACCAGGTTTGAATCCCTGCACATATTTTACTAAAGACCAATAATATCACACTAAAAAAAATTATCGACTATGATTTGATAGTTGAAACAGTTAACTTTTATCTTTTAACTTTCAAATGCATATTGTGCTTTAGATATAGAAACTATGATTTACTTTTTAGAATATCTTCTGCATAAATCCAGCAACATACTTCAATTTGACTGCTTTTATGATGCTGTGAAGCTCTGACTCATTCTTATTCTGATTAATTCTGGTTTCATTTAGAGGTTTGGTGTTTGTAGACATGAGCACGCTCTTGCTTGAAAATCTGGTCACTATTAATCCAAATTGACTTATTTATACTGGTTATATTTAGCCCATTAGTTCCATATTTAGTTTTAGTTTTTATGAGTAGTGAGACCTTTTGTAAAGAAGGTATATCACTGCTAACATCTCATATACTTAGCTTCCTAAATCTTTCAAGGATATTGAGATGGTTAATGCAGTTTCTGACACAGAGAGCAGAATTAAATTTATCACAATACTAATTATCAGAAAAAAATTAGTGTATATTTATACGTGTTCATTTCATTGGTCCAGTAAAAACTAGAGAAACTTTTAGTCCCTTCCTATATCATGATTAAAAATATTTCAAAAATTGATCTTTAGTGTTATTCTCCTTAGACAAACATTTCTAGCACAACTGTTGAACTTCTTAAATTTCATTCCATTTATTAATTTTTATGTAGAACTTTTATTTAAGTTCTGTTTATTTTAGGCAGCAGTTACTAAAAATCTCAGAACATCTAAGCATTAACATGCCTTTAGAGACTCTTGCCAGAACTTTGACTGCATTTTGACTTTTAGACTCCTAGCAGCCAAAGCAATAGGAGAGTGGGGCCAATCCACATTTAATACATATCACCTCTTATGGTTTTCTGAGCCTGCCAGGTATGATCCTAGAGCATAGAGACAGAGTAAGCCACTATCATCAATGCATGTGGCTGCAAAACAATCAAAATAAAATTTGACTTTTTTTTTTCTTTACCCTTGTATTGAATGTATTTTAATTTCTGGTTTTTGGGCTACACTCGATGATGCTCAGGGGCTACTCCTGGTTCTGAGTTCAGAAATCATTCCTGGCTTGGGAAACCATATGGATGCCAGGAAATCAAACTGCAGTTGGTACTAGGTCAACCGCGTGCAAGGCAAACCCCCTACCCCTGCACCACTGCTCTGGCCTCTTTGGATGATTTTTAATACTGACAAATTGTTATACAGAGGAAATGAGGAATCTTTTTTCTTTAGTGTTCTATATGGAAGGCTCTTCTCAGAACACTTCATGAATGCAGGGTTATTAAAAAAAAACAATGGATTTTAGACTATTAGTTAAATGGGGCATGAAATTTTTTTTGCTCTCTCAGTATTATAACTTCAACTAGTTTATGAAAAACAAAGAACTTTATATTTTAATAATATATATATATACTACCATAAAGCAAATGCCATCATTCATGCAGGCCAAGAAAACTGTGATGAATATTTTTGTGGAATGAGTAGACTATTTTAATCATTATAAGGTTTGGGGGAGAGCTGATGGTGGTAAAGGAGAAAGAAGAATAAGTTTCAAGTCTTGGTTTGGTGATGTGTGGAACCATTCACAAGACAGGAAGTCCAAATGTCAGTTTTCAATGAGAAATAGTGAGTTCTTCTTTGGTTAGGTTGAGTTAGAGGTGCCTGACAGATATCTTAGTTGAAAATATCTAGCTGTCAGTTGAATGTATTTGTCTGGCATTCAGGCAAGTGATCAAAACATGAATCTTGTGGGGGAATGGAGGGATTAAAGTAATGAGAGTATATGAACATTTATGGATTACTATGCTGATATTTTTAGAAAAAGAGACTTACATCAACAGACCCATGTGAAAGAAAAATGTTTTTGGGTATGGCGATCTGTTCAAGAGTTTCATGTCTATAGCTTAAACCTGTGAGACCCAATCCTTTGAAAATATTTATTTAACTTTCACACAAAGACTCATCTTACAACCAGGAGATTAGTTCTGCAAGGGGGAGATTCATGTTTAGGTTCCAGGTGTAGGAAATTAACCTTTCACATTCAAAAGTTGTTCATCCTAGATGTGCATCTATATCTCAATTGAAACAACTATAGCTTAAAATCTGACATAAATCGTATATATCCTATAACCCTTTGTAAAACACACACAGCATGTATACAAGAGATTGCTTTTAGATGAGCTCACAATATAGTCTATTTCGAAATCTCATATTTTAAGGATAGCTATAAGACTTACATATTGCCATAATTTAGTAGTGCAAAAATAGAACAATCACAAAGTGATTTTCAACAAGCATCTCCTGTTCACATGACTGGAAAGCTGAAGTAACTCAGTGACTGTACTTTCTCAGGTCTCTGTGTGCCAGTGAATTATTAATTTGTATTCTTTCTGTCTTTTCTCCTTCAGCAAACTAGCCTTAGAAGGCTTTTATTGACTGTGTCAGACCATATGAGAGAAAGCTGGAATGTAAGCATGTTTCAATGTTTTATTTACAACCTAGTTGCTGATTTATTATTGGTCAAAGCAAGTCATATAGTTAATCCAAGTGACAGAAGTTGACATATGACCCTATGAACAAAGAAAAGGCACTGCAAAGATGTGTAGCATAGACTGTAGATATGGGGCAAGAAAAAAATCTTGAGGCACTATTGCAGTCTGTCAAAATAACGTGCTTCTTTTCTTCAGAGCACATCCCCTTTTAGGGGCTACAATTAAGCTGTGTCTCCTCTTTCTCTTACTCCAGGCTAGTTAGATCAAACACAATCACTCTCAAAAGATGAAACTAAAATTAGTATGGTAGAAATGCAAAAATGGCGACCAAAGATATAATGTAGCAGGTAAAAAAAAAAAAAAAAAGCCTTTCATGCTTTCAACCTAGTTTCAGTTCCAGCACTGCATAAGGTGCTTAAGCTCTGAGAAAAGTGATCCCTAAACACAGAGCCAGGAGTAAGCCCTGAGTACAAACTAGTGTGCTCTACTAGGAAAAAAAAAAGCAAAACTACAAAAATTTAGAAATGTGTTTTTAAAGATAAAATTAATACGTTATCTTATATCTTCAGCATTTACAGTCACTTAAGAGTTCCACAGTTTTCCATCATATTATCCTCCATACTGCATGAGAAATGCAGGACAAATATGTAACTGAATAAATAATTATTTATCAATAACAGACTATCATTTTTTTATGTAATACACTAGAATATTTGGTAACGTGACCCCTGCTACCAACATGTGTGGAAAACCAAAGTGATATGTGACCAGTGCATATCATCTAAGTACTATAGGATTTTCTTGCATCAAGAGTACATATATGTTTTGAACACTTCAATCGCTTCCACATTATCTATATTTTAAACTTTCCAAGAGACAAGAGTGCACATTTTTATTGCCACTGATCAACTTAGAAACTAAATTCATATTCTTTTAGAAACTTGCTTAAGGTTAATTGTCCTACCACTGATCAAGACTTTAAACAAGATCTTGAACAGATGAATGGCTAAAAAAAAAACCGTGGTACACATACACAATGGAATATTATGCAGCCATCAGGAGAGATGAAGTCATGAAATTTTCCTATACATGGATATACATGGACTCTATTATGCTGAGTGAAATAAGTCAGAAGGAGAGAGATAGACGCAGAAGAGTCTCACTCATTTATGGGTTTTAAGAAAAATAAAAGACATCCTTGCTATAATTTTCAGAGACAAAAGAAAGGAGGGCTGAAAGTTCCAGCTCACGATATGAAGCTCACCACAAGAAGTGGTGAGTGCATTAGAGAAATAACTACACTGACAACTTTCATAACAATATGAATGAATGAGGGAAGTAGAAAGCCTCTCTGGAGTACAGGTGGGGGGGATGGGGAGGAGGGAGATTTGGGACATTGGTGATGGGAATGTTGCACTGGTGAAGGAAGGGGTGTTCTTTACATGACTGAAACCCAACCACAGTCATGTTTGTAATCAAGGTGTTTAAATAAAGATATTAATTAGAATTATAAATACACCAAGATCTTGAGAACCTCATTGTGAAATCTAGACAATGAAATTATCTCTTAAATTAAAATAGCCAATTTGGTAGTATAGAAAGAGCATTGATAAAATTTTGTGCTGTGATTTGTTTTCTTTTAATTTTTGTTGCATAAAATATTTAATTGATCTTTACTTCATTATGTGAAATTTTGTGCCAACTACCAGTTCATATTAAATATCTTAGCACCAAAACAAAATATTGGTTACATTTTAATATTTTGCTGATGAAATAAAAGTCTTCCAAGTATCTACAATAAATTTTATGGTTTGCATCTGTGAGTCTAATTAATTGGCAATATAGGAATTTAAAGAAATAAAGCACCGCTGGCAAGCATCAATTCTTCTGCCAGGGGTCCTCAAACTATTTAAACAGGGGGTCAGTTCACTGTCCCTCAGACCATTGGAGGGTCTGACTATAGTAAAAACAAAACTTATGAAAGAATTCTTATGCACACTGCATATATCTTATTTTGCAATGAAGAAACAAAACAGATACAAATACAATATGTGGCCCACAGGCCATAGTTTGAGGACCACTGTATCTAAACAAAGCTTCCAAATGACTTAAAAAAGGGCTTTATAAATTTAATCATAAAAAACATGTATTAATAAATGTCAATTTACTCACCAATAAATGTATATAGTTACAACTTCCATAAATGCATAAATCTGTATAGCAAGTATTAAAAATTCTATTTAAAGTATTGTTAATATGTTCATTAAATTAAAGTTATAACTATTGAAATCTTTTAACCTAATGTAGAATGGTAAAAATTATAAACAATATATTATGTTTTAAGATCATTACTACCTTCAAAATCAATGGTACAAACACTCAAATTTAAAACAGCATATGTAAGCAAAGTTTGGAAGATATATATATATATATATAGTATATATATTATACTAATATACTATTATATATAATTAATATACTAACACACTATTATATTATAGCATACACACATATATTATTCTATTTCTTCATTCAGAGCCAGTATACCTTTGTTAAGTTTTAGCCTGGTTTACCTATTAAGTGGTGACAAAGTGGTGTTGAATTTTACACTATTAATTTATTCCTATTGATGTGTTACTTCAAACCTATCAGTAATTGTTTTAAGTATTTTGATGAGTGTGATTTCTTCCTGGTGTACATAACCCTTGATTATTAAAAAATCTATCACAGACCTTTTTTTAAGCATTATATCTGTCTTATATATCTTATATAGGTATATTTTAGATATATACCTTAGATATATCTTAGATTTATATATCTTATATATATTAGATGATATATCTTATATATGTCCTAGAAATATATCCTATATATTAAGATACATCTGTCTTATATATGCCTTATATTTGTTTCTTATAACAACTTTAAGCCTAAAGTCTATGTCTTCTGATATTAACATGGTCTCCCAGAACTTTTAAGGGAGTAATTTCTTTGAATAATTACCTTCCAATCTTTGACTGAATCAATATTTGCTCTGACTGCTCAAATACGTTTCTTGCAGACAGCAAAATGTTGGATTTAATTTTTTTATCCTTTTCCACTTTATGTCTCTTAACTGGTGCATCTAGTTCACTGACATTAGAGAGATTATTGTAAAAGGAGTAGGTGTCATCTTTTTGTAGTAGTAGTAGTGTTTGTTAGGTCTGCCTTGCCTTAAAGAAGACCCTTTAATTTTTTAAAAGTTGGTTTTACTCTGTAAATTTTCTGAGTTGTTGTTTGACCATAAAGCTGTGTAAACCCATGAGGTTGCTTTTGGTAGATCTGCTATAAATCTTAAGTTTGCTTCTTTGTATGTAATTTCCATTTTTGTTCTTGTTTACTTCAATATTCTACCTCTATCTGTTATTTTTTCTTAACTGTGAGTAGGATGTGTGTTGTGGTGCTTTTCTTTGGATCTCTTTTACATCCTACATTTTGGGCATCTAAGACATGGTGTATGCACTCTTTAGCTCTGGAAATTTAACAGAAATTATGTCTTTCCTGTTGATTCTTCATGAAGTTATCTTCATGGCCTTCTTTGACTCCAATGATTTTTATGTTGTTTCCATTTAGTTTATCTTATAATTCTATTTTTGTCTGTTAGCCTTCTAATTTTTTTTTTTAGTTTTCTTGTACATAGTTTATTGAATTCAAAAGTAGTTTAAGGAGCTATGATCTCAATCTAGGGCTAAGCAAAATAACTAATATTCATGATTAGAACAATAGTACAGTGGGTAGGTCTTTTTCCTCGTAAATGGCAAATCCAGGTTTAACTCCTGGCAGCCTTTATGGTCTCCAGAGTCCACAAGCATAACCAAGAGTAAGACTTAAATACTGCTATGTGTAGCAAAAAAATTATAAAATCAATACTTGAGTAATTTATGTGTTTTGATATTTTAGAAAATTATTAATAAGATAAAATTTGTGATGGCAACACTTGTACAGGTTGTTGGATTTTACTCTTGGCTTAACTTTAATATAGAAATTTTCTATAAATGTTGTTATATTAATACTACTAAAGTTCCATGACCATTTTTAGTTAATACTTTATCATCAAATGATCCACTGAAAACACATTTTCTACTTACATAAATTAATTTTCCACCAGGTCTAAGGAACTATGGTCATTTACTATTTCTAACTAATTAATATAGCATGTTTTTATATCATGGGTGACTTTATAGAATATTTGCATAATATTCTTTGAGTATATTTTCCATCTTCTGATCATTTGTTTAAAGACCCTTTTCCATAGGGCCAGAGAGATAGCATGGAGGTAAGGGCATTTGCCTTGCATGTAGAGGAACAATGGTTTGAATCCCGGCATCCCAGGGTCCCCTGAGACTGCCAGGAGCGATTTCTGAGCATTGAGCCAGGAGTAACCCCTGAGCACTGCCCGGTGTTACCCCCAAAACAAATAAACAAACAAAAACCAAAAAAGCCCTTTTCAAGCTTCTTCTGTTGTATGAGGTGTTATGCAGTTCATCTTTTGGCTCAATGATTCTGTCCTCAGCATCTGTTACTCTGCTGGTGAGGCCTTCCAGTGAGATTTTCATTTCATCTGCCAAATTATTTTGTCCTGTTATTTTATTTCTAGGTTTTCTCATTTTTACTTTCATATCTTCTTTTTAGGGAGGTTGGGCCACACCTGGTGACACACAGGGGTTACTCCTAGCTATGCGCTCAGAAATAGCTCCTGGCTTGAGGACCATATGGGACACTGGGGATCAAACCGAGGTCCTGGATCTGCTGTCCATAAATCAAACACCCTACCACTTGTGCCACCGCTCTGGCTCCTCTTTTATATCTTCTTGAGTCTTAGCTCTGGTTCTTTAAGTTTGTTCCATGCTTTCATTGATATCTTTGAACACCCTCCACTTTTCTTCTCTAAAGTCCTTTTCTGAGGGGCTCTATAAGTGGTTTGTATTTGGTCTTTGGTAGTTGGTATTTGGTGGTTGGTCAGGTCTTCAGAGCTACCATCTTTATTTTCTAAACATATTGAAGTTTTGTGTTTTGTATTCCCAATCTCACTTTTGTAGTATGATGTATTTCACATGTGTGCTGAGGTGCATTGTCCAAAAGAATTGTGTGAGCCACTCTCATGGTTTAACTGGCAACAATCATCGTTACCTTGCTGAAAATCTACCTCATTGCTTCTCATTTAAGGTGTGTGGCCATGCTCAGTGGTGGTGGCACTGTCCCTAGAGTGGGCCTTGTTAATGGTTCACCAATGATAACAATCTTCTCTTTGCTGGATCTGCAATCATTGGGGCATACAGTGCTCAGTGATGGCAGCACCATATCAAGACAAGGGCCAGGCTTATGTTTTACCTGGTAAAGAAAATCCTCTCTGCCCTGTTGAATCTTCTCGCTGAATCTACAAAGAACAATTCTTGGCTCCAGCCTAGGTCTATAGATTCCAGGGAAATAAAATACGGAGATCAAATCTCAAGCAGCATAAATCAACTGGACTTCAGGTGCAGCTAGATGGCTGCTTTGTGGGCCTTGTGGGATACGAAGAAGTCTGTGGCCTTGGAGGGGCTCACGGCTGACTCACTTCAGTCCTAGATTACCCCCCGCTACATCGCAGGGTAGCAGAAGGAACTGAGAGATTGTGGCAGGTTTCATTCTTGAAGCTGCACCTTTCTTTCTTTATTTTCTGGGGAGAACGTAAATGTAGTCCCCCACTATCACAAATTATGCAGCCGAGTTTCCCACATTTGGAGAAATTTGCAGGAGCCAGCACATCCAGGTGAGATGGATAAGTCTCACCCTGAGAAAACCACCCTGAGAAAACCACCATGGTATCTCTCCTTCCAGGTAAGTATGAAGGTGTACCTTTCACTTCACAGAAAACACCCAGGAACTAAATAATTTTATCTTTTTTTTTCTTTCTCTTAACATTATTCTTGTAGTTAAATCCATTTTATTGTTAATGGCAGTATCCATTTTATTTATAATTGAGTAGTATTCCAATCAGTAAAATGACTAAACCTTCTGCATTCCCTAATCAGTTGATGCACATTTATGCTGCATCTAGTTCTTGATTATTATAACAATGAAACAATAAATATGGAAGTACATACATCTTTTTAAATTTTTATGGTAAAATGTTTTGTATCTTGTTTGTTTGTTGTTTTGTATTTTGTTTGTATCTTTTGGTAAATACCTGAAAGTGGATAACTTAATTTTATAGAATTAATGTTTTTGATATTTAGAGATATTTCTGTTTACTCTAATTGACTAGTAGTGCATAAGGATTCAGTTATCTCCACCTCTTTTCCACTGTTTGTTGTTTCTTGTAATTTAAATAGACATTCTCATAGTTCTGAGGTAATTATCTTATTTCTGTTTTGATTTAAACTTCTCAAATCACAAATATCAATGGAAATATTTTGTGCCTATTGGCTATCTATACAGCTATTTTCAAAAATGTTTTTAGGTATTTTGCCCATCAATCAAATTTTAAGTTAATAATAAATAATTAATATTTTTAAATTATTATTCTATTCTAGCAAATAATTCTTATCAGACACCTATTTTTATTCATATTAAATTTATTTATTGATTTATTGATTGATTTATTTAACATTTCCCATGTGTTCTGGCTGCCTAGAATAAGACATAAACTATGCTCAGGCAATCTTGGGCCTAGTAAGTTCCTTCTCAGACCCAGAATACTCAGTTCCAAACACAGCCTGGGCTCACTGGGCACCACTGATTTACAAGCAGAGGAAGCAAAGCAAACTGCACAAAGGGCGCCTGTTAGCTGGTGGGGGAGGGGGAGCAGCAGAAACACTTGGCTTTGTGGGTCTTTTTTTTTTTTAATATAATTTTTATTTTGATCGTAGTGGCTTACATATTGTTGACAATAATATTATAGGTACATATTTACATAAAATCAGGGGGGTTCCCATCACCGATTTGTCCTCCCTACATCTCCGTGTTTGTCCTACCTCCCATATCCTCCTCCCTCACCCCCGGGGGCTGCGAGAACATGTGGTCCCCTCTGTACCTAGCCTACTACTTAGTAGTCTTGCGCCTGTTTGGTCTTGGTGCCTCCCTTATTTCCCCCTCTAACTGGGAGGAAGGACTACATAGTTCAAGTTATGTGTTTTTATTTGAAGAAGAGAAAAGTAATAAACTGGGGTAAAAGTCTAATATGCCGAAAATGGGCAGAATCCTTCTAGAAGCTCTCCTCGTCGGTTTGAAAGACGAAGGAGAAAAAGAAGGTGAAACACCCAACAGTACAAAAAGAAGTGTCAAATATCCAATGAGCACTCCAGTGATAACGATAGGCACCACAAAAAAAAAAAAAAAAAAAAAGCCATGGTCTTGAGTTAAAAATACATGGCAGTGCACCTAAAGATAGAAAAGAAGAAATAAAATATATATATAAATGGGGACAACAACTTCAATAACCACACCAAAACAAAGAAATCGACAAAAAGTAGATAGGTAAATAAAAAATAAAAAATAATAATAATAAATGAGGAAAAAATATTATATAATATATAAAAAATAAAAAATGTTTTGTGCTTTTTGCCTTTTTTTTCCCCCTCCTGCACTGGTACAGTAAATATTGGGGTCATTTGAACATTCGAAAAGGAATTCACTTGTCCTTAGCGCTATGGGGTTTCTCCACCCTTGGGGTATATTGTCACGGGATTAACTATAGACTCCGTTTAGGTTCATTTATTCTACCAGTGGTGCTTTCGTGGTGTTTGAAAAACTTCTGCTCCTTCTGGGTGATGAAATAAGACCTCTATATCTAGAGATCTCGATATTTGCACAGGTCCAGGATTGGGACTTATGATGAAGTCTTTCTTTGTGGTTCTAGAAGTTCTGTTCCTTCAGTGTCAGACACCTATTTTTAACATTGTATTGATGGGAGTATTTTTTGGCTATATAGAAATACTTTAGGTTTATATAGCCGTATTCATTTCTTCTTACTTTTGTTTTTCTTGCTATATTAAAGTCAAGTCTTCAAAGATCTCAAAAGATGCCAAGGATCATATCTATTCCTTTTATATGTTTTATTAGGTGCATGTACTATATGACTGAGGCACATCACATCACTTTTCTATTTTGTTAATCTTTTAAAATGACCGGTTGTAGATTTTATTGAGTTAAAAATATATTTTTAATTTTTGTCTTTATTGCCTAATTTATAATTTTTATTTTTATGTGTGACTAATAAATTGGTCAATTTTTAACATGCTTTAAAATGCTTTATATTATTTAAATATTTATACATTGATTGAAACTTATTTTTTGAGACCAATACATTTGATTTTACTCTTATTGAAATCAATATTTCTAAAACTGTTCTATGAACATTTCAAAAAATTTTCATTACATTTTGGGATGTTGATATACTTTATGAAAAATCTATTAAGTAGATCTTGTTTAACTAATCACTGGCCTTTATTTTTGGTTTGTGTTATACTTCAATTAACATAAGCGAGGTGCTAAATTTCCATACTATTATTTTGTTTCTATAAGTGTTTCTCTTTAAGTCTGTTAATATTTGTTTACATATTTTGCAACTTCTATGTTAAATGCATATATTTGAATGATTATTATATATAGATCTTTTTTTGTTTTGTTTTGTTTTGTTTTTTTGTTTTTTGAGCCACACTCATTTGATGCTCAGGGGTTACTCCTGGCTAAGCGCTCAGAAATTGCCCTGGCTTGGGGGAACCATATGGGACGCCAGGGGATAGAACCGTGGTTGCGATCTTTCCTTGGCTAGCGCTTGCAAGGCAGACACCTTACCTCTAGCATCACCTCACAGGCCCCTTATATACACATCTTTATTGATCTCTTAATTATATAATATATTTGTTGTGTCCTGCCCTCTTTGATGGCCAGAAGATGTTTTGTTGGCTCAAAGTATGGTGCTTCCTATTAAGTTTTCCTTTTTGTGTTTGTGTTTATCTTTTGTGTTTTGTCTTTAAAATATTGTGTTTGTCTTTAAATTCTAAGTAAACCTTCTATAAACAATATATAATCAGTTTCTTCATTTTAATCCATCTGGCCACTATTGGTGAGTTGCTTTCACTTATATTATCATGATCATTAACAGATGAATTTGTGTTACTATCTTTAAGACTTAAATGTTATAGTTCTGTGCATTTGTTTATTTACTTATTTATTTTGTAAATTTTCCTTTTTCCAATTCAGATATGAGGGCCCTTTTAAATGTTTCTTGTAGGATGTGTCTAGTCTTGGCATATTCCTTAAGATTTTCGTTTACTGGGAAAGCTTTTATTTTTCTCTCAGATTTGTAAGAGAATGATGCAATATATAGTGTTTTTCTCTGGAACTATTTGTTTTGAGCATTTTGAATACGGCATTGCATTTTTCTCTCTGGTCTGTAAAATTTCTGCTGAGTTTAATGAAAATCTGATGGTAGTATGCTTTTATGTTACCAGTTGTTTTTTTCCCCCAAAACCACCTTCATTGTTATTTTTCATGAACTATTTTTTTTGATACATTCACTAGTATGTTTCTGATTGTTGAACTCTACAGTTAAGCATTTTCAGACTCCTATAAATTTCACTTTTCCCCCTGATTTGGGAGGTTTTTCTTAAATTATTTTATTTATTTATTTATATTTACTTGTTTGTTTTACTTATTCATTAATTTGGTTTGGTGGTACAACAGGTAGTGCTAAAGGGTTACTCCTGTCTCTGCACTCAGAAATCACTCCTCACAAACTTGGGGGACCATATGGGATGCTAGAAATCAAACCCAGGTTGGCCATGTGCAAGGCAAATGTGCTATCACTCTGGCCCCTTATATATTATTTCTTTGAATAAGTTCTTTGCTCATTTCTTTCTTCTCCTTCTGGCATTTCTGTAATTTATATGTTGCCTTTCCTTATGCTGCTAGCTTTTTACAGAATTAGTGATATTTGTGTATTGCTTTAGCCTTATTTATTAAGCACTTCACATCACATATCTCTGTTCTTATTTAAGTTATCAATTGCTACTTTCAATTCACTCATTTTTCTTTTTTGTTTTTGGACCATATATGCCAATCCTCAGGGGTTTACTCATGGCTCTGCCCTCTTGACTCACTCGATACAGGCTAGAGGTGCCATATGGCATGCCACGAGTTGATATTGGGTAATCCATGTGCAAGGTAAATGCCCTACCATCTGTGCTATTGCTCCAGCTTCTGATGGATGCTCATAAACCTGTTATTTTTTTTCCGAGATAGACCTATTTTATTTTTTAATTTGTTATTCTATATTCTCTGGAAAACTTTGGCTGCTTTTGTGATTTTCTTTGACTTTTGTTGAAAATTTTGTCCCATAAACGTTTTGAGGGGTTGAATTCTGCTACTTTTAGTTTTTCTTTAAGCATTTCTTATCTTTTACATTATTTTATATTTACTTTTCAAGCAAGTGGTGCTATAGTTAATTATATTTTAGCTGATTTAAAAGAAATTAGGTCACATCCAGATTTCATAGGAACTATAGTTTTGTGCCTGCAGTTGCTATGTCAGCAGATTAGATATGGAAGAGTTCAATTCCTATTGAAAACATGTAGAGGTTGGGCCTGGTGCTTGTTTGTGACATTTCTGTTATTCCTCATCTAAGATATAAATATTTTTAGTATTTCTTTTCCTTCCTCTTCTTTTCCTTCTCTTTCACTTCCTCTTCTCCCACTCTCCTATGCTCCTGTCTTCATTTCTTCTCTCTCTCTCTCTTTCTTTTTCTCTCTGTCTCTGGCTCTCTCTATCACTTACACACACACACCAATATATTCCTTCAAGTGCTGGTTTTTTTTTTTGTTTTTTTTTTTTGGTTTTTGGGTCACACCCGGCTGCGCTCAGGGGTTACTCCTGGCTGTCTGCTCAGAAATAGCTCCTGGCAGGCACGGGGGACCATATGGGACACCGGGATTCGAACCAACCACCTTTGGTCCTGGATCGGCTGCTTGCAAGGCAAACACCTCTGTGCTATCTCTCCGGGCCCTCAAGTGCTGTTTTACACTAATGGAATGTACACTTAGAGCAGCCTTATTGAAGTCATTTAACAATGCAGAATAAGCCCCCCTAATTAATTTAGCATTTTGGAATGAGGCCTAGATAGTTGATATGTCCTAAAGTACCAGATGATTCATGATTTTCCGTTTAGTATCAGTGAACTAATTTTATCCCAATATAAGCATCATGTCTGATAAGTATTGATTCTGTGGTCTCTATTAGAAGACTATATTAATACTGTATCAAAAAATTACTACAGAACTTTCTTAGAACATAAAAAAATCTATTAATGTAAGCAGCCTGGAAAGTATTGAAATTTTCCAAAAGAGAAAAATTACTTAGGCAATATCTAAGGAAAAAATGCTACTCTAATGTTTTTATATTTTCCATACATTTAATAGTTTTAAAATTGTTTGTATGAGTGAATGCAATCCATTCCAGTCTGTTCTATTCCATTTCAATCTGTTCTATTTGATAATGTGTTTGGACTGCATTTCCAGCCTGTTTGCTTATTTATTTTTACTATACATTGTTCATTTTTGGGGGAAAATTAAATTGACATTTTTTGTTGTTTGTTTTAAGGCCATACTCAGAAGTACTCAGGGTTAACTCTTGGCTCTACCTCAGAAATCACTCTTAATGGTGCTTCGGAATCTAACCCAGATCTGCCACATGCAAGGAAAGAGCTCTCTCTACTCACTACAGGCTCAAGTAAATTAACCTTTGAGCTGATTAATTTTACTTCCATATTTATATAGTTTATGCATGATTTATTTGTAGCACTTTTGTAAATATATTAATTTATGATTACATAGAATATTATTAATATGATATGCATAATTAAATTTTATGTAATACTTTTTTGGATATAAGAAATATTTTTTCTTGTTTTCTTTTATTAAGCTTTATAATTTAATAAGGATCTTTTAGCACTGATGCTAATGTGTCTTTAAAACTTTTTAAACATTTTCTAACTTTTTAAAAAATTTAATTGTAGGTCTTAACCTTAGGGTTCAAAATAGTTGCCAAGGTAACATTGAGAAACCATGGTTTTATGTGTATTGAATTTATTTTTCTAGGTAGTCTTGATTGTTGAAAAGATTTTGCTATCT
The DNA here is from genome assembly GCF_024139225.1 of Suncus etruscus. NCBI lineage: Eukaryota > Metazoa > Chordata > Mammalia > Eulipotyphla > Soricidae > Suncus > Suncus etruscus. Next base: position 30,063,533 of record NC_064849.1, read on the forward strand.
TCTAATTACATAAATCTTTTTTATTAAATAAATATCTTAAACCTTAAAAATATATGATGCTGAATCCAGTTCATAAAGGATGGGGGTGGGACTTGTCATACGATGGCAGAACAATGAAAGACAAAGAGGTCACCTGTATTTCCTATTTGTCCTGAGTTATTTTTCCAAGTTAATGCTTTTTATTAGCTCACTTTCTGAGTTTCCAGGCTTTCTCCTGTAAATGGAAATTATTCCAGTACCTACATCTTAATAAATATTATGATAAGATCTTGTCTCTGAGAATTTTCTTACTAAGTTATTTTTCCCCCAGTGGTCAACCATGGTCTGAAAATATATGTGATATATTATTGAGACCATGTCCACATGTTTCATTGCAATAAATAGTTACAATTGTTCTATTTTTATTATAGGTTATTGTTGCTAATCTCTAATTGTGAATTAAACCTTATAATTTGGGGAAAATTTGATCACAGAGAAAAAAACATAGCATAGTTAAAAAAATAAAGGCCTAAATTGAATTATTCTTTGCAGGCCTTAGCTAAGACATAATTAATATTTAATCAATCTAATTGAAATTTCAACCTTTTCCTAAAAATATAATCTTAAATTAATCAATCTATAGTTACCTAATCAGTGTAGTGAAGTCATCTTGTAAGACTCTCCTGCCTTCTCCTGAGAGAATGTAATTGTGGATGTATTAAAATTCTTTACATTATACACACATAAATAGACAAAATTTTGTGGAAGATCATGCCCCTAAAAAAAAATCTCGAACACCAGATATCACCCCTGGGCAAAAATGTTTAGGTGTTAGCATATAAATGGACAGCAAGCTCCCTAAATACTGAATAGATGATGATCAGCAAACATACACTCAGGAAAAAATAGAATATAACTAAACCATTTTTATTTCATGTTAGAAAACTGTGCAAAAAATAAAATAGAAAGTTGTCATAATTTTACTCTACTTTAATAGTTCTTGCTGATTGGCTATGTGAAATAACCCAACCTCTGCTCTTTATAGACCTAATGAATTTTGAGGCTCTTATTAATTCATTAATGTTTGTGTCAACTTAAACAATTGTTCACATGTTGGGATTCAGGGTGGGATAGTTTATTGTATTATCAATGGTTTGCCTGTGTGTTTTTTAATGGTTGCTTAATTGACCTTTAAGCCTGGACAGTCCTTTTATGTGTATTTATCTCAGTCTTTGCAACCAAGCCACACAGGCAGAAGCTGTAGAATCAATTTAGCAGGATGCTAAAATATATATATCTATATATCCTATATATAGATATACAACTATATATATAACTTATAACATGTTATACCAAAATAGATATATATGAACACAACTATTCAACTATGTTAAATTTACTAAATTGTTACAATTCTTGGTCTATATAAAATTATTTTATTTCTATTTTGGTTTTGGGGACACACTAGTGGACACTCAGGTGTTATTCTTGGCTATGCATTCAGAAATTGCTCCTAGGCTTGGGAGACCATATGGGACTGCCAGGGGATTGCTCTGGCCTCAAAACTTAATATTTTATATTACTTATTGTAGGTCCTTCTACTTTCTAGATGAGATTTTATCAACTTAATGAATTAATTTGAAAAAGCAATCTTACCTTCTAAAACTAATACATTTGTTAATAAATTTATTTTACTTGGGATGGAGCACAGTGCTGAGGGAAACAATCCTGGTTCTGGGTCTTGGGTATCCAATCAAGGTCAGCCATGTATAAGCAAAGTAACATTAACTGTTGGCCCTGAATTTGTTGTTTATAAATTATATTTTTGGAAGTATTATCTAAAATTTTTGTCATCTAAATGGTGTTTTAAAAAACATATGTCACGAATAACTGAAAGACTTAGCTTAATGATAATTTATTAAGATACCTAACTTTAGTACCTCCCTCATTTTTATTTATGAGATAAAGGTAGTAGTTCTCAAATTTGGGTATGTTTCAGTATTGATTAGAGGATTAACATTGAAATTACAGAGAAAAACTTTGAAATAGAATCAGGTTCTAGGATAGATATTTGGACCAAATTCCCTAAGCAAATTATCATAGCCCAAAACATTGGGGAACTACTGGGACTAAATTTGTGAATTTTTCATGGGTGGTAGAGACTGATGTACAATTCTTATTTAATTAGCTGCCCTTTCTGATATCAGAAAATTTCCCTAAGATAATAGAAAAAAGCAATAGATATTTACCCAAATGACTAAAAGAATGAACATATACTAATATTAGTCTATGCTACTTAGTTTAATTATAGACATTCTTTTCAAATCCTCTTTTAACTTCAATATCACTGCACTCTATCTCAATGGAAATTTCTTGAAGCTGGAAACCACTAGCTTTAAACTATCATTTAAAAATATACATGTAAAATAATCAAGGAAACAAGTGGTAAGGTGTCTGCCTTACCCGTGCTAGCCTAGGTAGGACCATGGTTTGATCCCCTATGGTCTCCATATGGTCCCCCAAGTCAGGATCGATCTGAGTGCATAGCCAGGAGTAAACCCCTGACACTCACCTGGTGTGCCCAAAAACCAAAAATAAATAATAATAAAGTAATAGTCTTAACTGTTCAGTTGTAAAATAATCATATATATATATGTACATATATATATAGCAGAGTGAGAATAAATTCAAGAATTATAGATATATCTAATGAAAAATAAATGATCACTCAAACAAATGCCTTTACACATAAGTACTTGATATATACAAATATGGCATTTGAATTCACGAGGAGACACTTTTTTTTTTGAAAATAAATAATTGTATTTATTGTATTTATACAATTTTTTTTATTTAAACACCTTGATTACATATATGATTGTGTTTGGGGTTCAGTCATGTAAAGAACACCACCCATCACCAGTGCAACATTCCCATCACCAATGTCCCAAGTCTCCCTCCTCCCCACCCGACCCCCGCCTGTATTCTAAACAGGCTCTCCATTTCCCTCATACATTCTCATTATCAGGACAGTTCAAAATGTAGTTATTTCTCTAACTAAACTCATCACTCTTTGTGGTGAGCTTCCTGAGGTGAGCTGGAACTTCCAGCTCTTCTCTCTTTTGTGTCTGAAAATTATTATTGCAAGAATGTCTCTCATCTATGGGTTTTAAGAAAAATGAGGAGACACTTTTTATAGTAATTGACACTTGCATTTCCATGTACAACTATACTTAAAGGGAAATAATAAAGACAAAATACATCAGGATGCAAGATGCATTCCAGCTGCACTAAAATAAAATGTGTGTAAACATTTATGTAATATTGAATATAGAAAACCCTTTAAGTAAAAACATAACAAATATTATTCACATAAAAATAAAGTAAATGTTTGCACTAAAAGCAAACACAGCCAATAAATATATATAAACTAGAAAAATATAAATACAGGGAAAATGTTTCATTATCATAATCACTTATAAACATGACAATAAGAGGAAAAATTTTTAACAATTAACTCAAATGAATAAAAATTAAAAGCTTGAAAATAATGACTAGATTATAAGAAAAAAAATGTTAATGTATTTTAAACATTAATGTTTTTTGAAGTTTTTTAATGTTTACATTTTCATAGAACTTGGCAATTTCTTTTCTGTTCTTATAAGTCTACAAATCTCTTGTAGTTATTTTTTTTGTAGAATTTTAGTCTAAAGAACTTATGATTTTCAGAATAGAATTGGTTCCCCTTGGAAAATAAAAAAATTGAATAAAAACATATAACTAAAATTTCAGTTGTATCAGGCTTTATAATTACAGCACTTTGTATAAATAAAAATATGCATGCTCATAAAATTTATCATTAAGGTAAGTATTGACAAGGAAAAACATGTACATCATTTTGGTTTTTTTTTTGGAGGGGTCACTGCCAGCAATGCTCAGTGGTTTCTCTTGTTGGTGCTTGGGAGACCTATGGGATACCAGGCAAGGTAAATATCCTACAAGCTGTACTGCTGCCCTGTATCCTCACAAGACAACTTAGGTGAAAACAAAACACACATTTTATTTAAAAATGATACTAGGGGCCCGGAGAGATAGCTCAGCGGCGTTTGCCTTGCAAGCAGCCGATCCAGGACCAAAGGTGGTTGGTTCGAATCCCGGTGTCCCATATGGTCCCCCGTGCCTGCCAGGAGCTATTTCTGAGCAGACAGCCAGGAGTAACCCCTGAGCACCGCCGGGTGTGGCCCAAAAACCAAAAAAAAAAAAAAAATGATACTATATAATTGTTTAAAAATGATTGTATAGCAGATGGGGCACGTGTCTTGAAATGCAGACAAACTGGGTTTGATCACAGCACTACTTAGAGTTCCTACAGTTTCACAAGGAATGATTCCTGAGTGCAGAGCCAGTAAACCTTGAGCACTACCAGGTATGAACTCAACACAAAACAAACAAACAAAAAAGAATTGATAAAGAGACTAGAAAGGAACTACAAGAAGTAAGACACTTGCCTGGCATGTGTCTGACCCTGGTTAAATCCCTGGCACAATGTGACATCCTCTGAGCAACACCAGTAGTGATCCTAAACAGAGATCAGAGTAAGCTCTGACCAACATCAGCTGTGGACCAATCCTGTCCCTTCATCCCAAATACAGCAGGCAATTATGAACAAAATATTATTTTCATATGTTATATAATAATATATTTCATTATTGTTTTATAATAATAGATTGACTAAGTCATTATTCACCTTAAGAAATAGCCTACATCCTAACAAAATTAAACATATATCAGTGTTCTTGAATTTAGTGCAGTGAACTACATTAAAAAACAAAAACAGAAATAAGCTCTTCTCTACTAGGGATAAGAAACCACACATTTTATAATACCGGGGTGTCTCCCACTCTGATCATGTGTCATGTGAACATGTGTCAACTTTGACTCCGTGTGATTGGACAGTACCCGTACAACCCAGAACCCCAGATCTCAGACATAGAACTGACACAGTTCCCTGCAACAGCACCAGAAACCAAACTACCCCTGGGAAATTCTTAATACCGCCTGGCACCAATTTGCACCAGTTTTGATATGACATCCTGACAACGAGGAAACGGCAACAACTTGATCTCATCACCTAACGGTAAGATGAAATCAGAAGACATGTCGTCCTTTGCTCTGTGAAAAAAATCCAAGATCGCTAACTACAGAAAACTGACTTTGACAAACATGACTGGGCAGAACCTATCATGGGACCAATAAAAAAGACTCTGGACTAGGCATTGGCCTAGGATTTATACAAATTCAAGATCTCTAATTTCAGAGGTCTGACTTTGACAACTGCGACTGAGCAGAACTTCTGGAACCATAATGAAAGACTCCATCCTCGGGATTGTCCTAAGATCAGAGCAAAAACCAAGACCACTAATTACAGAAGACTGATTACAACAACAGTAATGGAACAGAACTTCTAGAAAAATACTCTATCCTAGCCTTCATACTATGACCAGCACAAATACTAAGATCTCTAGCTACAGTGGCATGATGTTATCATCCACAACTGAGCGGAAAGTTTCCTGGCACCATAAAAAGACTTTGGGGTGTGAAAATGAGTGCCTACGGAGCCTGTAGTTGTTTCCATGGCAGTATGCTTCAAGGGTGAAGAAACACTGTATTTTTTTAGGCCAAGAGAATTCCCTTTCTAATTTCCCCAATACTTACTGTGCCTATGCAAAAAAAAAAAAAAAAAAAAAAAAGGAGCACAAAACCTTGCCATACCAGCCCTCCTTCTTTCGTTTTTTCTCTTTTTCTTCTTATTTTTATTCTCTTTTCTATTTTATCTTTATTCTTCTTTTATATATATATATATATATATATATATATATATATATATATATATATATAATTTTCTTCCGCTCTTGTGATTATTATATGATGGTGGTTGTTTTTAGTAGCTGGGTGCTTTTTTATTTGTAGTTGCTGTTTTTCTGTTTTGTTTGTTTTCTGTTTTGTTTTTTCTTCTTTCTTTCTTTTCTTCTTTTAAATTGATATTTATAATCTCTAGATGGAATCCTTCCAGTTTGGGTTTTTTTTTTTGTTGTTTGTTTGTTTGTCTTTTTCTTTTTTTCACAACAGAACCATATAACTTGAATCATCTTGTTCTGCCTCATGAATTGAGGGGGAAAAATTGGAGAGTACCAGGACCAAATTGTTGTATGAATATTGAGTGGAAAAAATTATTCAGACTCAAACACCAAACCCAAAGTCAACAACAACAGAATCAATATCCAGTCTACAACAAGCTATACACAGAGGGGAGCAGTTACACTAGCAGTCTGGGTGGCAAATGAGGGAGATATGAAATGCAAACTGGGAACAGGGATGGAGGGAGGACAACACTGGTGGTAGGAATGGCCCTGTTTCATTGTCACTATGTACCTTAAATTTACTGTGAAAGATTCGTAATTCACTCTGGTCACAATAAAAATTATTTTAAAAAGGGACTAGAGCAGTAGTGCTAGCTTAGGATAGACCACAGCTTGATCCCCTGACGTCCCAAAGGTCCCCAAGCCAAGAGTGATTTCTGAGTTCATAGCCATGAGTAACCCCTGAGCATCACAGGGTGTGGCTTAAAGAAAAAATTCTTTAAAAACAAACAAACAAAAACAAATAGTTGATTCAGAAATTAAAAGTTAACAGGAAGCAATTAGATATGATAATTTTAGTTTTTCTGGAGTAAGTCAGATAAAGTTTTTTCATATCTGAGAAATTATTTTTGCATTTGCTGGTGAAAGTTTTAGGATGAGACGATATCTAGTCAGGGGAAAGTAGCATTAATTTCTATATTTTAATTTCCCCAACTACACAATATGAAAAAATTAAGACCTCTAAAAAAGGAGCATTGTAACCATTTTACATTCAATATGAGTTAATGTCTATATGTGTGTATGAAAGTGTATATGTACTTAAAATGCAGTTATTAATTGATAATATGATGCTAGCTCTGGATGAGACCTTAACTCATTTAAACCAACCTCTAATCAGATAACACTGTTAATCTGTCAGAGATTTCATACATAGGCTGGGTTCTGAGCTTTGGCACATACACAAAAGTTATCAGCAAACTTGATTTTGAAGGAACCTGACCTGTTATTAAAATCCATACCATTAGACAATTAAAGCATTGTATAAAAATAAATCAAGAGTCATGTTTCTTCTCAACGAAGCATACATAAAAGGAATAATAAAACCTAGTGATTTAAATCCCCATAAAATTAATGCATTGTATATGAAGAATTAGCATAAAACATATTGACATTTATAGAATTGTTTCCAAAATATACTGAAGGAATTTCTTGTTAGAGAAAACAGTGGTTTGGAATCATTTCCTCCTGCAACCCATAAAATGTCTTATACTTAGGAACTTTTGCTTAGCCGTTGTAAACCACAATTGGGTTCATGTAAATTGGAGCTTAACACTCACAGGTTTTTAATCTCTTTCTTCCCACAGTTTGACCAGCTACTGTGTTCTTGAAGGCTGGCAGGGAAGTTTCAGAGATTGACTGGTTTGCACAAATGAAAAGGAATGGAAAAGAAATGAAAAAGGTACACATTACAGAGACTGAGAGTTCTAAACTGATGCTCTAAACTAAAGCTCAAGGTGCATACACTTTTTGTCACAATTACATAAATTTACAAAGATTTTATTTTTAACGGATCTGCAAGATTGTTTGTGGACTTGTCAATTTGAATCTTGCTTCAGCTGATCTTGCTTCCTTCAATGTCTCTGCCTTTAGTTTTTGTAGTTTTGAATACATTATGTAGTAGTTTTTCTTTGATGCTTTTGCTACTGGAACCCTTGAGGCCTCTTGGATCTAGACACCTGATTTCTTCAACTTTTGGAAATTCTTAGTTATGGTCTTGTATTTTGCCTTCTTGATTTTTCAGAGGCTTTGATGATGCTTGTATTGTTACTTTTGAATTCATCTCAGTTCTCTGGTGTGCTTTCCATCTCTTTAGATTTATTTCTCCCATCTTCTATTATTTTTAGAGGTTTCTTTCATCTTATCATAACATCGACTGAGAAAAGACTTTTTCTCAGCTAATATTGTTTAGATGCTCAGATCTTCAACTGAGATTTTTTTTAATATTATCTCTCATACTTGATTTCTCTCATTTCTATTATAAATGTCTCATTTTTGGTTTCCAACATTTTTATACATTTCTTTGAGATAAATAAACATCTTCACTGAAGTTATTAAGGTCATAGTCTAAGAATTTGCAAAGATTGTTGGTGGTAGTTGAGACTTATGATATTTGTTTAACTCTTTTCTTTTCTTTCTTTTTCTTTTCTTTTCTTTTTTTCTTTTTTTTTTTTTTTTTTTTTGATTTTGGTCATTCACGGCAGTGCTCAGGGGTTACTCCTAGCTCTGTGCTTAGAAATTGTTCCTGGCAGGCTCAGGGGACCATATGGGATATCTGGATTTGAACCACCATCTCCTGGGTTGGCTGAATGCAAGGCAAATGCCCCACCCTTTTGCTATCTGTCAGGCTCCTCGTTTCACTCATCAAATGTGGTAGGTTCCAATGCATCTTTCCTGTTGGTTTTTCTGTGCTCATGATATGGCAAGGATGAATCTTTGTTCTTGTTAACACTTCTGAACTCTGAGTTATTTTCCTTCCCTTACTTAGTGACAGGAAGTAGAAGTATCAGGAGTACAACTTTTTTTTTTTTTTTTTTTTTTGGTTTTAGACCACACCAGGGAGCACGCAGGGGTTACTCCTGACTCTGTACTTAGAAATCACTCCTGATAAGCTCGAGGTACCATATGAAATGCCATGGATCAAACCCAGATTCATCCCAGGTCAGCTGCATACAAGCAAAAGCCTTAACGGTGTGCTATATCTCTGGCTCCAGGAGTACAACTTTTATAAGCAGAGATGTCACCAAAATACATGCATAGTTGTTTGGCTGAGAAAATGTGAAGCTGAGCCTATTGGTATAGTGGAGTCTAATGAGATCTTCCTGGAAGGCAAGTAAATCCAACATGGTGACCAAAAGATTCCTGAGATTCCAGGAAATGAATCTATTTTAAAAATTGTGGTGAAATACATATAAGGCAAAATCAATCATTTTTTTTTTTTTTTTTTTGGTTTTTTTGGGCCACACCCGGTAACGCTCAGGGGTTACTCCTGGCTATGCGCTCAGAAGTCGCTCCTGGCTTGGGGGACCATATGGGACGCCGGGGGATCGAACCGCGGTCCGTCTCCTAGGCTAGCGCAGGTAAGGCAGGCACCTTACCTCCAGCGCCACCGCCCGGCCCCAAAATCAATCATTTTAATCAATTGAACTATTACAGTGTTATACAAGCATCACTGTTGTATGTTCTACAACTTCTAGTTGTATAAGTTAGTTAGGACACAAAATGGAAGATTCTCTACACAGCAATTTCCCATTGCCCCTTTCCTAGAAAACATTGTTTTGTTTTCTTTCTCTATGAATTTTCTGCAGTCTGTTATGCTCATAAATGACTTAATGGTCATGGCCCACATGAAAGCTTGATCCCTGCCCTCAAATTTCCAGCTGAGTAGGTGGCAGAGTAGAGTTTTTGGTCAGGATAGTAACATCAGGAAATAGAAAACAAGTGCTTTTTGACTTAGCTGCTTTTCTTTCAGGACATGGGTCAGCCTGGATATAGCTGTGTTTCTTTAAGAACAAATAACATTAGATGAGTAAAAAAAAAATTTTAGGTGATGTTATGATGAGATCGAAGAAACCTCTAAAAATAACAAAAGATGGGAAAATGCCTGAAAGAGATGATTAGTATACCAGAGAACAAAGAGATAAGTTCACAAGGATCAATTGAAACATCATCAAATCCCCTTAAAAAAATCAAGTAGGCAAAGTCAATGTAGAACCAGTAATTAAATCATAACTAAAAATTTCCCAAAGTTGAAGAATACAGGTGTCTATCCAAGAGGCCTAGAGGGTTTTGGTGACAAGAGAATAAAATAGAAAATACAAGACATAATTTATTTATAACTACAAAAACCAAAGGTAGTCTTTGAAAAAAAAAGCCTAGGTGTGCCCCTAACACACTACTTGCTCCTCCCTCTGATTTTCTAAAAATCAATATCTCCTTATATTTTCTTCTTAGGAATCCACATGTAAGTAATTCCTGTTATGAATCTCTTCTATTCTGTTGGTATATCTTAACTTAACCAATGCATTTAGTTTCTTCAACAATTTCAACCAATTATCTTACTGGAACAAGCAGTTTTTTTGTTTTTGTTTTTGTTTTTGTTTTGGGGTCACACCCGGCAGCGCTCAGGGGTTACTCCTGGCTCTATGCTCAGAAATTGCGCCTGGCAGGCAGGGGGGACCATATGGGATGCCAGGATTTGAACCACCATCCTTCTGCATGAAAGGCAAACGCCTTACCTCCGTGCTATCTCTCCGATCCCGGAACAAGCAGTTTTTATGTGGAAAACTGACAGGGCATCTTGACTGACTTAAAACTAAATTCAACATCAACGTTTTCTTTTTAGTCATTATTACTGTTTGTTATGTAAGATCTGTGTCAAAAACACAACCAATTAAGAAATGTTTAGATGGAGAGGGAAGCTGAAGGTGAGGAAATGTATACAGTATGGACACATTTCTGCACAAGTCCCATCTACACAGTGCTTTTAAGTGAGTAGTTTTCTGTATAGAGAATATTATTTGTTTATTCCTCTCTAATTTCACTTTAAAATCTAGTTGGACATTTTATTCTCACAATGTGCTTCTAGTAGTATTTAACATCTAACAATAAATGTGGGTTGAGAAAAATTAAATGAATTTTTAAATGGAATGTATAAAACCACAGGGCCAATAGATCTAATATATTGTATGATTAATAACAGATCAAAAAGTGTTTTGAAAAAGTACGAAGAAAAGTAATTCAAAACCTAAATGTTATCACTACATTTTGTTTTGATCTTTGTGGTCTATAGTATAGATTAACAAAAATTGTTAGATATATTTCTAAAATTTGCTATGCAGGACTTATTCTTCAATTTGAAATTAACAGTCTTAGAAGCATTTGTTTTTGCACTCAAGGATTCGCTATGCTTTTAGAAATTCCAGTCAATATTTTGTAGCAGATCAATACAAACCTTCATGTTTTGACTGAATTTTTGCTTGGGTATAGTTAAATTGTTTGGTGGTTGGAATTGCTCTTGGAATTGGGAGCCCAGAGATCAACCAATTTTAAAAGAAAGCTTGATCAATATTAATATATGACAAGAGAAACTTTTTTTGAATATCCTTATATAGTTTTTAAATTTAATTTTGATCTTCTGAATTTTGAAGAAAAAAATAAAAGTTACAGATGCCAAATACTTTACGTATTAGTCAATGAATAGAAAAATCTTGTAAGAGATTTTTGTGTAAGACATAGCACCCTATAATCACCTCATAAAAATAAGAAATATTTACAAATGCCAGGTTTTCAGTGGTGCAATAAATATGGCAGTGACTTAAGTTATTCACACAGATTCTAAGGCACTATGCATTTGAGGATCTTAACAAGCTTTGTTATTCAGCACAAATATGAATCTGAACTTTGCAAAATGACTGACGCAGAGAACTAGAAAAGCATTAGTGATTTTTTTGAACAGGGGACAGTAATAAATTACTCTAGCTTCGTTTTAAAATCCAGATTCAGAATGAAACATTACTGTTTCTCAAAGATTTTTCATTAAGTTAATTTAAAAGGCATATTTTATAAATGTGAATATCTCAAATATGTGTAAATCACAGTTATTTATCCTCTCCATGCTGATAAAAAAATAGACACACCATTTCCCAAAAGTTTTCAGATATTATGTTTCCAGAATTTTATACAAAAAAAATGTAAGTGAATTTTGATACTAACAAATTTCTAAATATAATCTTTATTTAAAAAAATCACTAGTATATTGAAAAGATTAAATACAAACAATTTGATGGTGATATCATTAATGATCGCATACTAAGGAATATTTCAGTAGACAAAATAAATAAATAAATAAATAAAATAAAGGCAACATTAATGACCAGTGCTTAAATAAAATCAATTCTTACGATATAACCTTGTTTTAACACCTTGAGAACTCAAGCTTACCTTTTGTAATTTGTTCCGTATCCTTAGAAGGTATGGATTTATAGCTCTGAGGTCATAACTTGACCAAGAAGTAAGTTTCCTTATGGATATCTAATTTGTGGATTATTTAATGGTTTGTTTGCTTTAATTTTTAGGACATTTGAAGTATTTGTTTCTTTGCCTTTTCTGTTGAAGTGAAATATTTAAAATATGTCAAAAAGCATGAGGAAAATGAAAGACACACTATATTCTAATTTTAAAGAAGAGCTTATTTTAAGGCATATGCTCCCTTTTAAAAGTGAATCAAAGTATTTATATGTACATAGCAGATTAATCCATCTTAAAACCTTTAATAAAAGTAAGGAAGAATATAAATAAAGATCCAGATTGAGCAAATGCAGACTCCAGTCTAGTCCCCAAGCATAGAAAGAACAAAGAATTTGTATACATTTTAAACAAACCAGAAGACAGTGTTTGAACTGTTAGATAATTGTGTATGAACTGCAGTGAATCTACTAACAAACAAAAATGAATGAAACTTTGGTTTCATCGTCAAAAATCTTCTACCAATATAGATAGAAGAATTCTTACCTAAATGTTCAAGATAATGAAGTTTTTTGAAGGCATCGGGTGCTTCTCATTAAGTTGACAAATTTATCTACTTTTTACTTTTCATAATGTGATTTTTTCTAGTATTCTAAAAAAAATAATGGAATCCACCGTTCTTCCTGATCATATAGATCTTAGAATAGCTTTCTTTAATTCTGTTGACCCAACTGATCAAAGTCCCCAATCAAACTGAAAATCTTATCCCTTTTATCTTTCTTTTCTAGGGAGAATCATATTCTACAAGCTACAAACCCAACAACTTTCGCTTTGATTTGTTTGTTTTAACTTTTTTTTTTCTGTTTTGGAACCACACCCAGCAGTACTCAGGGTTACTTCTGACTCTGCACTAAAAAAATGACTATTGGGGCCCAAGTATTGAACCCAGGTGAGTCTCATGAAAGGCAAGGGCCTTATCAATACACTGCTATTAACACTTGGGTAGAGTTTTATTCTGACTAATTGTTTCTTCCAAGATATTTACAAAATAGAGAAAAAATAAAATTTTGTACAAAAGAACATTGATTTAGATTTTGGTTTATCTTCTATTGTATTTGGTTAAGGTCAGTGTCATTAGTTAGCCACCGAATAGATAATTTTAAAACCAGATTTTGAAGTTATCTCCAATTCAATTAATATTTATGAGAATTTGTCTCTCTTTTTCCTCTCTCCCTCCCTCCCTCCCTCCCTCCTTCCTTCCTTCCTTCCTTCCTTCCTTCCTTCCTTCCTTCCTTCCTTCCTTCCTTCCTTCCTTCCTTCCTTCCTTTCTTTCTTTCTTTCTTTCTTTCTTTCTTTCTTTCTTTCTTTCTTTTTCTTTCTTTTTCTTTCTTTCTGTTTCCATAACATGTGAACTAGAAGAGAATTGACTGCCTCTGTTGAATACCTTTAAGAAGGTAAAAGAGACATAAATATATATATGTACTTATATATATAGCTTATAAATGCTTAGAGGGCATTAGCTCAGTGGTAGAGTACATGCTTACTTGAATGGGGCCCTGGGTAAATAATTTAGGCAGCCAAACAAACAGAAGGAATTTACTAATGTAAAAGATCCACTGACTCTACCTTAATTGATTAACATTGTTTAGAATTATAAACTGAAAGTTATATTAGATTTGAATTATTAAGCTTGAGTTGAACATATTGCAGGTTGCTTTAAGTTACTCTTTTTTCTAGTGAATAAGATAATAAGATATATATGATAATAATATCACTAGTATCCAGAGTTTCCTTCACCATTCATCTCATTGTTACAAAAGTTTAAAAAAAATATCACTAAATCAATGACTTAGTCAAACAGATGGATTATTTGGTTTCTGAAAATTGTGTTTAGCTGCTCAGTATAAAGAGATTGAGTGAACACCTTAGCATTAATTTATAGCATGACTGGCTGGAATAAGTCATCATGATTAAACTGTAATTCTCAAATGTAAAGTTTAACCTTTATGTTGCTATGAGAGAATAAAATTGGATCAAATTTCAAAACTATACAAAACTCATTAGAATTTATTTTCTCTCCTGAGATTTTGTGCTGTCTGGCATAGGTGAAGTTAACTGATAATGAATCTTTAGGTATATTTGGGAGCACACAATCTGTATTTATTTTTAGAGGAGAACCAAATTTTTGTCAAGAGGCACTTAATAATTTTCTACGATTTTTTCTTCTTTCCTCATTCATTTTCAACTGAAAAATTTCAAGCTCATGGTATTATGATTAATAAAGATAATGAAATTATTGAATCTAAAACATACTTGTTTTACTCACATATCCTTAATAAGAATCTTCCTTTTTAATACTGATTTTCCTAATTTTTAATATCATCTCAAAAATTATTTAGGTATACAATCATATGCTCAATGATTAGCTGACTAACATGTGATCCTAACACTTGTCGCAATATCATGTCCCAAGTGCCAAGATTCTAGTTTATTATGTTGATGCAGCCAATCATCACCAACCTCTAATATTATCAGTATATCTGATAGCTTGTTAGAAATGTAGACCATAGAACCAGCCAGAATCTATGTTTGAACAGTATTTTCAAGTGGTTATTCTTTACTTGCACTAGGGTTTTCACTTGAAAACAGATTAATAAAATAAAATACAACATCCTGCTGAATTTTGGAGTCAGTGATGAAGTAAAACTGTACCACGAGTGATTAAGCATTCCCACAAGTTTTTGCATTTTTTCTGGGGTTTTAATCATGGTGAATTGATCGACAATAACTTTCAGAAAGAACAGAAGCACCATTCCTTTTTCTATCTTGAGTCTTTTATGATTCTATGTCACTGCTTTTGATCGACCTGGAGCCTGGCATTTGTCTTTGAGACAAAGACAGAAAAGAATAGCTTGTCACTGACACAAACAAGAGAGTACAACTCAATATTTCAACTCCTATCAGCCAATTTTATCCTGCTTGAAAACTCAACCCTGATGATTCTACATCCTGTCTATCACCCACCTGACCCTTAATGGTCATTCAAGGGACTCAGATGAAAGTTTCTGAGAGGGGCAGACAGGCCAGTGGTGAATATCATTGCCTAGAAATTGTTGGCAGCTCATCTCTGTTAGCCATTAAAGAATCTTCTAGTTCATCAAGGTTTCCTTTGAAACTTTGGCTCTCAGAGGAATCACATATAGAATATTCAGCATCTCAAGATCCCAGGACTCTGCAACACTTTAAACAATGGAGTTGACTTGTGAGCTCATTCACTATTATTTGAGGGAATCAAAGTTGTACACAGATGTGGGCAAGAAAAGAAGAAAGAATCTTCCACATACTCTAGGCTTCCCAAGCTCTCATAAGATCCAGGGAAGAAAATGAGATGCTGGGCCAGCTTGTAGATACCCTGGGGAACTCAGCCAATGAACCAGATGTTAGGATACTATTTATTAAAGGCAGGATCTAAGTATATAAGTTTGGGTCTTTAATCTTCTAATGCATACATCTTACCAGAGAGTATAGCCATGTGTCTATGTGTGTGAGTGGATAGGATGTTATTAAAAGGCTCATGTTTCGACAATTACCATGATCATACAAGAGTACCACAACTCAAAGGTTCCCAGATAAAGTACATTCCACGAGGAATCTCATTCAGGGTGAGGATAAGACAAATCATAGCAATGAGCTTACCTATTTACAAATATAAAAAAAAAATTAGCCACTTTTTCAATGAATTCAGTTAAAACATGACAGTTAAGAGACTTGCGTTTTTGAATTCATCATTATGAAAACTGAGTCTGTAACATTATTTCTTTGAACTTTAAGTCACTATTTTTTAAATGTTTGAGGTTCAAAATAGTGTCTCATAGAATACTGTTGCTGTAGAACTGAGTGAAAAGAAATGAAGAGAAAGTTCAACAGGTAGAGAGCCTGTGAGGAAAGATCTCTGAGTCTAGAGCCAGTAGTAAACCTTAAACACTGCTGAGTATGTCCCAGAAACAAAAAATAAAAACAAAACCCGTGTGTTAATACAAGGGGAAAATGTTATGACTTATGTACAAAGTATTTTATGTTCATTTAAATTAGGGAATATTTACTCCATCATAGGTGGGCTTATCCTTAGTT